>NC_061842.1:15771159-15773659 GCF_019202785.1 Penaeus chinensis
TCGCACTTGGCCCACTTCTAGGGCCGAGCTGTCCCGGGTTTTTTGCTCCTTTTGCTTCACGACCAATGGTGTAATAGGCTGATATAGCCCTGAAAGAGGTGGCTTTTCCTCGGCTCAGCCCTTCAGCCTTCTTGGCAAAGTGTCACGGAGTGCCAATTTGACAGCCCCGTGTGAGAAACGTGCCGCAATGGCATGCAAATTCGTCGCGATATTACGAATCTGGATGCAGGTGGTACTGCATGCCATCTTCCGACTATGTTCGAATGGCGGAACAATGAGGAAATTGTCCTTACGAGGCACTTCGCCGCATAATCCCGGCATTCCCTCGCTCTCCCAAGCTAGCTACGAGGCCGGCGCATCCCTACGTGGAGAGACCTGAGTGGCTGAACCACCTGCCCGTCGGCCTCCCACAGCCTCCGCCGATATGCCAGAGGTTCATCAAATTCGTAAAAGGTTTAGTGGGTCCTCGGGGAAGTCCCTGGACGGCGGGAGGAGCGTCGCGACCCTAATCTCCTCTGTTACCCCGCTTGTTACGTCGACACATCGGTTCGTGTGCATCGAAACCTGTTAGTATCCATGCCAGCCATAACTACGCATTTCCACGGCTATGGGGGCCTTTCCTTATCACGCTTGGGTGGGATGCTTGCAAGCTCTCATTGCTTTGGTGGCCTCCTGACCTATCGGAGACCAGCAGCGTCAAGGAGTTGCTAGGTTCGCGACTTTAGACATTTAATCTTGAAGTTCAAAAGGAAAAAAAAGCAGATGGTTCATACTAATTGCTGGGAAGGAGCCCAATGCATATTTTTAAGCGTGGTGACTTTGTACTGACTTTGATATGACAGTTGTTTAGGATGTTTTATGCCGAAGTTATGGCACGAAACGCTATTTGTTTGTCGCTATTGATAGTACAGGCGGATATATCTGTATGGATATATCTTGAGAAGAATACGAGAAACATATCATACGGTACTGACTACGAAACATCAAATACCAGCCACTTATCAACATCATTTTTGCCACATCATCGGCTTTGCAAGGCTCATGACAGTAAGGTCTAACGTGAAATTCTAAATGCAGATGAAAAACTGATATCATTGATCAGTTTACCCTTTTGTTATCGACTAAAATAATCCCAACAAAGATAACAAACAAAGAACAAGAACAAAACGAACGAAGCAGAACTCAGCACTCGTGGATAGCAACCCAAACAGAACAACTCTCGAAATAGAACAAGTAAAAAAGAACCAAAATAAACGCACCAAAAAGGAAAAGAGAAGAAAACAAAAATCGAACGCAAAGAACACCAAAGAGAGAAACAGAGATAAACAACGAAATTACGAAATAAGCTCAAAAAACTTACGAAGAATAACATTTCCCAGAATCAAAGATAGACATCTCATTAAACGCGCCACGGACAAAATCGTCTTCCTGTTGCAAGGCATGCAATGGCAATCTTCAGAGAAAGGATCCCTTGCAAGAATTCAGCGATAAAGACGGTTATCAATTTTATGCTAAAATGGAGGTGACTTTCGTGACCTTCATCTTGATATTATTACTGCGTCAACGGCACAGGGGGCGGAATTAAGATAATATGCAGCAGGCGGGGAAGTGGGCGGGGGAGGGAGGGAGGGAGGGAGGGCGGGAAAGAGGTAGATAGATAGATAGGTAGGTAGGTAGAGAGAGAGAGAGAGAGAGAGAGAGAGAGAGAGAGAGAGAGAGAGAGAGAGAGAGAGAGAGAGAGAGAGAGAGAGAGAGAGAGAAGGGGAGGAATTTAATATATAGATAGATGGGTAGACTGATAGATCGACTGATAAGTTGATAATTTGGGTGAAAGACAAGTTGAAAATTTGGAAGTCGAATAACAACAACAAAAAAAGAATGAGATTAAGAGGGAGAGAATCAACAATGAAAGTAACGAAACAGAAGGAATTTTCGATCTGCAACCAATAACCATAAACATCGCAGATTAAGAGATACTTTCTTTTTATCGAAACAAACATGCACTTCAGAGGCTGGCAATTATCAAATGATTATAAACAACTTATCATTTATATCCTCGCTACAATGAAAAAAAAACTACAATTATCAAAGTCAGACTAAAAATATTTAAACAGATCTAGTCTCATGCCTCGGAACAAAAACGAAAAAAAAGGTATCGAAGTCAGGATCAATCAGTAAACCTTTGCCTTGTGAAAATACGAGTACACCTGCGCAGTCTCGCATTCATACCTCCCTCGCCTTTTTGCTGTTATAAACCTTCTTCGCTCATCTATTCTACGAGCCCGACAGATCTTAGAAGGCAAACTGAAGGTTACCTCAAACAGGTGGTCCTGTCTAAGGGCGTTGGTACGAGATCAGGCTAAAAATATAGCAAATACAAATACTTAAAGGAACGCCTTTAGACTAACTGCGTTCGCATAGCAATCTGAAGACCCGGATTCGCGAACGGTTTTTGAGGTAAACATATAGTTACTCCATCACCTCTCTCAAGCATTATTTG
>NC_061842.1:15781159-15786159 GCF_019202785.1 Penaeus chinensis
TGAAGAAGGATAGGGAGGAGACAGAAATAAAGAAGCATAATAAACGAAGAAAAGGAGAAGAATTGACGAAATAAATAACGGAAAAACGAATATAAAAAGAAGGGCCAGGTCAGAATAAGACGTTTTCTCCCACAGCCGCTCGATTGGCCTAAAGGAGCGGTAACTGGCCTCTGCAAGAATAAGGCAGATCTGTCTTCATCAATCTCTTCAGCAAAACGGAATATCTACTAAAACCATTCCGCTGAGTAATTCTAGAATGAGTAAGGCGCATTCATCTATCTTAATCGGTTGTACCATTGTGGGTGAGCGGGAAAGAGATTTAGAAGTATATTGAAAGTGTTCATTCTCGGTACTGTTCATAGAGCCTTTGTAGACCAGTTGTTCACCGGGTGATATAACAGCGAATGTTAGATCCTGTTCCGATTTCCTTGAACTTTTACTCTCTTTCTATCAAGGCACTGGTTTCAAATGCCACGAGGAAACAACTTTCTCGCCTCGTAAACAGCGATCAAGAAAAGGCGACAACGTTATTCTAATCCTTGTCGTAAATCTGAGGCGCCGGGCAAGGGATGTGAACGAACTGGCAATTGGAGCTTGAGAGATTAGTACCGGTTATCCCTTTTGTGGAATTACGGTCATCACTGGCGTTCATTTTTGCGCGTCGCGTGATTGTGACTATGAGGATTTTTGATTCTAGTGTTATCGTCAAGGGAGAGAAATTTGCTATCGCCTCGGGTACTGGCTGACCCCTTCATCGCTCCTACACCGCAGAATCATGATGGGATCTCTCCCCCCTCCCCCCCTTCCCCCGCGAAAACCCTTCAACCTCCCTCTGTTAACTTCCCCCCTTTCACTTCTTGTTACCACAGGGCCCCCTCTTCAAAATTCCACTACCTTTTATAACCCTTATTTTTCAACTTCCCCCTCAGCTACAACTCTCGGCTAAATTCCCCAACTCTTTTTTGATTTCCAATCTCCGCACCTCGGCAACTCTTCACTTAGTCAACGCCTCACCCCCTTCTGCAGCCACCACCTCTTCAACCTCAATTTTCCTTACCGTTTAAACCCACAAACTGTATCTTCTCATTCCTTATACTTTACCCCCCCACCCCCCCACCCAACCTCATCAATCATAAATCCCCACTTTTATCAACCATAATCTCTTCCACAACCCCACCCTACGTTCATTTCCCCAACCCTTCACCCCCCCATCAACCCAACACTCTTTACAATCCTTTATCCTCAACCCCTTCTCTCCCCCCCCCCAATACCCCATTCCAATCTTGCTCTTCCGGAAGTTTCACATAAATTAATGTCGAAACGTCTAAGATTCTGATTTACGCTGTAATGGATTTGGGCGCTTTTATAAAGGCATAATTTCGCCCCGCACTTGACATGGTAAATAGAGGGCGAGGCGTTTATTATCTCCGAGAGAGGAAGGGGACGTAGTTAGTATGAGTAAACAAATCATTTCTCAAATCACGAATTCTTGTTGAAAAGATAAGTAGCTGAGAAATGATCGTTGGTTATGAAATGAATATATTTCGTACAACTTCATTGAGAAATAAAGACACAAAGGAAAGGAGAGATAGAAGAATCATCTGTTCCTCTATTTATCTACACACACATCTATATATATATATATATATATATATATATATATATATATATATATATATATATACACACACACACATATGTATATGTATATAAACACACACACACACACACACACACACATACACACACACACACACACACACACACACACACACACACACACACATATATATATATATATATATATATATATATACTAATATGCATTGTGTGTATATATGTACACACATACACGCACATGTATATATGTATGTATATTTATATATTTGAAGAAAATTATCCTGACTGTAGTCTGTAATTTCAAGGTAGAAACATGTCACGATTTCGTCAAGTAGAAACAAATGGGAAACCCTTACTTACACAACACAATATGTGTGCAATAGCTCTTGCAAATCATGACGGAGTAATACACGGACATGTTTGCAGATATATATATATATATATATATATATATATATATATATATGTGTGTGTGTGTGTGTGTGTATATATATGTATATATATATATCTATATATATATATATATATATATTTGTGTGTATGTGAAAATGAATATATATGTATATATACATATATATATATATATATATATATATATATATATATATATATATACACACACACACACACACATATATATATATATGTATATATATATATATATATATATATATATATATATATATATATATATATATATGTGTGTGTGTGTGTGTGTGTCTGTGTGTGTGTGTGTGTGTATGTGTGTGTACATATATATATAAATATATATATATATATATATATATATATATATATATATATATATATATATATATATATGCACACACACACATATATATACGCTTATATGTATGTACTTGCGCACATGTGAGTTTCTGCGAGTGTGACAATTTATCGCTACTCATTTCCATACAACCATGCACACGTTTCAGTAAGTCTCTGCAGATAATGAAACCCCAGAAGGAAGCATCAGACCGGAAAACGAGGAGTCCCCACAAGAAACGGAAGGCCGCCCGTGGAAATGCGAGCGACCCCCGGGGCAATGGTATTTCAGACTGACCGCCCCGCCACTGCTATAAATTTAAGCCATAAACACCTGGTCATTTCTGAAATGGCCTCGTTCTGTCTCTTTGGTCTAACAGTAAATGTAGTTTCATTATACAGATTAGAACTTCGTTTGCTTTAATAGGTGATTTTTTTATTTTTAGGGGGGGTAATGGGGTCGTAATCTATGCAGTTTAGACAAAGTTCTTTGCATATCTGACGTAATTTTCGGTGCACGTACCAGTGTAGGGAATGTAAGTCTGTTTTCGGACATGTTTTCCTCGACATATTTCCTTTTCCATCTTTTTTCGTGTTTTATTTACTTGGTTTTTGGATAATTTAATTTTCCGAACGAGAGAAAGAGAAAACAAAAAGACACTAATCTAATAACACTTTACCTTGACTCCCGGACATGTTATGATTGGAAAACGACCGTATTTTGGAATTTCGGGTATTATTATCATTATTTTTTGTCGAAAGGGTGAGGTCCTTTTTTCAACTAATTCAGGGTCGTGACGTGATGATTGAGTAACGCAAGGAACGGTATGGCAGTTAGCCTGGTCCCTGACACTCCCTGACACTCCCTGACACTCTCTGACACTCCCTGCTTGTGGATGGGTGTCCGTGTGGCCAGGGGCGTGCCTGAGGGTTGGCAGGGTGGGAATTGGAGCGGTTCCTCTAAGGAAATAATTTCATTTTCGTTGGAACTCGTGAAGCATGTTGAGTTGTCACGGTTGAACAGGCAGAAAGGGGTAGAAAGAAATCACCGAATAGAGAGAAATAAGCCGGGAAGTCACACTTGAACAAACAGATAGGAGGGGAAGCCTCGATTGCACAAAGAGAAAAACACAGATGAACAGAAATAAAAAAGGGGGTTGGCAAAGTTAAACAGGCAGGAGTTAAGGAGTTAAGAACGATTATCTTATTCTTCTCTCTCTTTTTTAATCGAATTTATTTCTTATTTATTGCTCTCTGTCTGTAGGCTAGCAAGTTCGGGGAGAGGTTTTCAAATACAGAAAAAAACCGAAAATATATGCGTTTAATATTCACTGTCGACATTTACATTCAATACTTCATGGTCTTTGAAAGTATCATGTCATCTTTCCTGAGATTAATATAACTGATATGAATATATACACATAAGAATATTAATTAATGAGATGAATAAGAACAAATCGAAAAGAGGTAAAATACATTACCAGAATCATCATTACCTTTCGCTGATAGAAATGTTAAATTTATCGACAGTTGCACAGCGAGAACATGCATTAAAGTGACAGGTCAATCGAGCAGCATTTCAACTAACGATGTAATGAGGGGAATCTATTTTTTTTCTTTTTTTTTGGCTTGGCGTGAAATGGTTATGTTAAGGAGACGCAAGTTAGTGAAGCGTGAAAAAGGAGCCATCGAGAAAGACATTGGAGAGAGGGTGAAGGAAGGAGAGAGAGAGAGAGAGAGAGAGAGAGAGAGAGAGAGAGAGAGAGAGAGAGAGAGAGAGAGAGAGAGAGAGAGAGAGAGAGAGAGAGGGAGAAAGAGAGAAAGAGAGAGAGAGAGAGAGAGAGAAGATAAAGAGAGAAAGAGAAAGAGAAAGAGAAAGAGAAAGAGAGAAAGAGAAAGAGAAAGAGAAAGAGAAAGAGAGAGAGAGAAAGAGAGAAAGAGAGAGAGAAAGAAAAAAACCCAGAAATTTAGACACACAAACAGACAAAGACACAACCAAAACAAAAAGAAAAAGAGACACATAAAACGGTAGATAATAAAATACAAAAACCCGAAAAGCATTGTCGCTCGCGGTAAAACGTGGTCTGTTCCCGGCTCCTCGTGACAGCGCCGAGGCTACCGAATGCAACTACTACGCCAGGGAAAATCTCTTTATTAAAGCGTGTGATTCGACCTGACCCGAGCGCGGTTCCAGGTCAGACAGGTCACGCTTCCTCATGCTGTCTTTCCCACAGTAAGGTTGAAAGTTTTTATTTGTTTATTTATTCTTTAGTTGTTGTTATTTTTTTTTTTTTTTTGGGGGGGGGGGGGTCAGGGGGGGTCTTGTCTATTTTCTCACGGTTAAAAAAAAAAAAAACACGAAGAAAACTATTTGTGGTTTTGTAAAGTTATTTGTAAGATCGTGGACAGGAAGTGTGTACTTGTGTGTGACTTTTTTTTCTTTTAAAGTATAAATCTTTCGTCAATCCTGGAACTCAGAAATGAAAAAAAGAAAAAAGAAAAAAGAAAAAGAAATAGATAAATAAATACATAATAATAAACAAATGAAATATGAAAAATAAAAAAACAAATGAATTTTCTCTCGCAATTTCGTTATCATGAGTTCAAGCATCCAG
>NC_061842.1:15808659-15811401 GCF_019202785.1 Penaeus chinensis
ATAGATTGATAGATAGATAGATTGATAGAAAGATTGATAGATAGACAGAAAGAGAGAGAGGGAGAGTTGAAGAAAGAAGTAGGTAGATAGATAGATTGATATATAGATAGATTGATAGAAAGATTGATAGATAGACAGAAAGAGAGAGAGGGAGAGTTGAAGAAAGAAGTAGGTAGATAGATAGATTGATAGATAGATAGATTGATAGAAAGATAGATAGATAGATAGATAGATAGAGAGGGAGAGTTGAAGAGAGAAGTAGGTAGATAGATAGATTGATAGATAGATAGATTGATAGAAAGATTGATAGATAGACAGAAAGAGAGAGAGGGAGAGTTGAAGAAAGAAGTAGGTAGATAGATAGATTGATAGATAGATAGATTGATAGAAAGATAGATAGATAGATAGATAGATAGAGAGGGAGAGTTGAAGAGAGAAGTAGGTAGATAGATAGAAATAGAGAGAGAGAAAGAATCACCTGCATATAGACTGTTACGCAATGCCACGTAATTCTTTCCCAATCTGACAGGACATGACACTCCTCAGGGTCTCACTGACAAATTGAAATGAGCATACAAAAAAATCATATTCATTCACGACATATCAAAATATATCGAATAACGTCATAGAGTCAAAAGAGAGAAAAAAAAAAAAAATACAATCCCTTCCTCTCATTTTTCCCCCTTTTTATCCATTTTTCCCATTTTTGGGGGGAATTTTGGAAAGAAAAAAAAAAGGAGCATCATGAAGTATCGTGACTCAGCAGGAATTGAATGGGGAAGGATTAGCATTCGTGTTTCTCTCCTGTTTGCTTTGTGGCTGCGGCGGGCGAGCTCTCGTGGACCTTTGGAGATTATTAACGATCAGTAGCTGGACATTTCTTGTAGATAATTGGGTAGTTATATACACACACATACACATACACACAAACACACACACTCACACACACACACACACACACACACACACTCAGATACACACATACACACACACACACACACACACACACACACACACACACACACACACACACACACACACACACACACACACACACACACACACACACACACACACACATTTAACTTGTCTTGATCGGAAATTCCAAATAATTTAAACCCGGAAGAATCGTACACTTTCGCATACTGGAATTTTCCGGTCATTTTTTGTCTTTATTTCTAATGTTTTTTTTCTGGGAATTCCATTGCTAAAAAAAAAAGGTGGAAATAAATTATATGCAATTCAAAACGGTAAAGAAAAAAATACAGAAGTTAAATTATGCGTTATTTTTTATTTTCCATTTGTTTTACCTTTAGTTTGTTCCTTACTTCTTTCGTTTGCTTCTATTGCCTCTTTTTCCTTCCTTTCTCTCTCTTCTCCCTTTTCCCCTCTTCCCTATTCCGCCACTCTCTCTTTCTTTCCTCCTCCTTATTCCCTCCACAACTCACCTTTCCCCTTCCTTCTTTTATCTCTTCCTTATTCCCTCATTCTCACCCTTTTCCTCCCCCTCTACCCCTCTCTCCTCCACTCCCTTCCCCCTTCCCTTCTCCTCCTCTCTGTCTCCCCTCTTCCCACTTCCCAATTCCCCTCTCTTTCACCCTCCCTATGAGAGAGAGAGAGAGAGAGAGAGAGAGAGAGAGAGAGAGAAAGAGAAAGAGAGAGAGAGAGAGAGAGAGAGAGAGAGAGAGAGAGAGAGAGAGAGAGAGAGAGAGAGAGAGAGAGAGAGAGAGAGAGAGAAAGCCAGAAAAAAACAAGAAAAAGCAAGAAAAACAGACAGACAGACAAACAAACGGTGACAAAGTGGAGACTGAAGTTGTGTATAACACCTCAACGCCAAGATGTCGGCTAATGCTTCACACTTCGAGGGCGAGGAAGATGGTCACTTTGCTTTACACTCACATCCGGGGCGGGGGGAGGGGGGAGGGGGAGAGGGAGGGGAAGGGGGGGAGGGAGACAAGGGAGGGAGACAAGGGAGGGGGGAGAAGAAATACTGAGTTAGGGGAGAAGATGAGGAAGGAAGAAGGAAGAAAAGAGGAAGGAAGAAGGAAGAATTGAGGGAGGGGGGGAGGGGGAGGGGTAGGGTAAGGAAGAGACAAGGCAGGGATACTGGCGGGGGGGGGGGGGGAGAAGAAATACTGAGTTAGGGGAGAAGATGGGGAAGGAAGAAGGAAGAGGGGGAGGGGGAGAGGGAGGGGAGGGATGGGGAGAGACAAGGGAGGGAGGCTGGTGGGGGGGAAAGGGTACTGAGTTAGGGGAGAATATGGGGAGGGGGGGCGAAGAGCGAAGAAAGGAGAATTGAGGAAGAATAGGGTGGAGAAGAGAGAAAGGAAGGGAGGGGAGAAAGGACTGACAGACAAATAGACACGTAGGCAGAAAGAAAGAGAATAGGTAAAACATGAAAAGAAAGGGTAAAAGACAATAGCGTAAAGAACAGAGAAAAGACAGATAGATAGATCGATAGATAGATAACTATACGGACAGACAGATCAAAATAGGCTGATACATGAAGCCCTGTAGAAAAGCAGGGTAAATAGACAGACATATAAGTCGATTGATAGATAAAGATAGATAGATAGATAGATAGATAGATAGATAGATAGATAGATAGATAGAGAGAGAGAGAGAGAGAGAGAGAGAGAGAGAGAGAGAGAGAGACAGAGAGAGATTCTTTATTTGATACATGTATTACGTGCAATGGACGACAAACAATTTTACAGAGAAATACAAAAGTTGCATGACCGT
>NC_061842.1:15811501-15814001 GCF_019202785.1 Penaeus chinensis
CTTTCAATGGCTCTGTCTCTTTTCTTTCTCTCTTCTCTCACACTCTCTCTCTCTCCGCTCTCGCTCTCTCTCTCCTCTTCTCTCTCTCTCTTCTCTCTCTCTCTCCTCTCTCTTCGTGCCACCTCCCACACCCTTTGTTTTTTTAAATCGCTAAAATACCGAGCATATGTATGGCACGAACGACGACGAAAACGGCCTCTCCCACCCTCTCCCCATTACCCCCAAACCCCCGGACCCCCCATCCCCCCTCCTCTCTCCCTAGAGAAACTGTCTTGAAGGAAAATAAGAAAAAAAAAACTAAAGACAAAATAAAAAGATAAAAAAGAACAAGGTTTAAGGTCAGATGGTCATCCTGGAAGTGAGATATTAGTCAGAATGTCAAGGTCAGGGCGGTTTGGGTTAATACTGGTCATTCGGGGCGGCGGTTTGGTCACGCGCGTGTGGGGGTGGGGGGTGGGGGGTGGAGAGGGTGTGGGAGGGAAGGGAGGGGGGAGGGAGGGAAGGAGAGAGAGAGAGAGAGAGAGAGAGAGAGAGAGAGAGAGAGAGAGAGAGAGAGAGAGAGAGAGAGAGAGAGAGAGAGAGAGAGAGGGAGAGAGAGAGAGGGAGAGAGAGAGAGAGGAAGAAACAAACAAACGATTATATATGCTGTAAACTTGCAGTCGTCAAACAGGTATTCATTCTTTTTCCATCGTGGTATGCGAAAGCAAAAAAAAGAAAAAGAAAAAAGAAAAGAAACAAATACAAAGCAAGAAATACTAAAGAGAGAGAGAGAGAGAGAGAGAGAGAGAGAGAGAGAGAGAGAGAGAGAGAGAGAGAGAGAACGAGAGAGAGCGAGAGAGAGCGAGAGAGAGAGAGTGAATAGAAAGAAAAGGTAGAAATATAGAAAGACCAGGATAAAGTGAAGGAAGGAGACAGACAGAAACATACAGACGAGAAGAGAAAAAGAAAAACTAAAGAAAATAAAACAGAAACTAAGAAACAAAACAATAAAAAAACACATAATTATGCAAACCGCCATGCATAATAATAGGCGTAATCACTCCCCACTATCGTAATAATGTTATCAGCAAAATCGTGACATGGAAAGCCTATCATTATCTGAACCATACTTAGTATCATCCAGGAAAAAAATGCTTTGTGCGGATTTTAAATACCGTCCCGAGACTTTATAATTCATCAGAGTGACTTTAAACCGTAGAAAACTTATTGCATTTTGATTGCAGGTGACGTATTGCGCGGGAAACAACTGTTGCATAAATTGTCGGAAAATATATCCACGGTTTTAAGACCACAAACCACATTCTTTTTTAAACGTAGCGGTCACATGAAAAGCAGTTTTCAGCTTAACACGCGTAATTTATTTTTATTTTTTATTATTATTTTTAAGCTTTTGTTGTTCTTGTTTTATTTTCCGCTTATCACGCGTATTTTTATTAATTTCGTTATTATTTTGTGTTAGCCTTTTGCATTATAAGTACAATTGCGTTATCGACGGGGTTGCCTTGAAAGCGTACGTGCTATATATGTATATGTTGTAATGTATATAAGGTAACTAGAGAAATTAAAATATTTTTTGTCTACTTGCTGCGTCTCATTATCGCGTTTGATCCTAATAATGATCGTGATGATAATAACAGCGATGATTATAATAATGATAATGATAATGATGATGCAAGTAAGATTAAGGATAAGTAATAATGACCAGAATAAAATTATGATAGGAAGGTAATACCAATATTGATAATAATGATGATAGTAAAAGCAATGATAATAATCATAATGATAATAACAATAATGTTGATAATGATAGCAATGATAATGATAAAGATGATAATGTAACAATGATAATAATGATGATGAGTATAATGATGATGATGATAAGATTTATGATAATTGTAACTATGTAATAATAATAATGATAATAATAGTAATAATGATCGTAATAATGATGATAATGATAATGAGAATAATAATAATGAAAACAATGATAACGGAATAATGGTAATAATAATATAATATCATTATTAAGGACAATGATAGCAACGATAGTAATGATGATAATAATTATAATAATGATAATGATTATAGTAACAATGATAATAAAAAATAATGATAGTAATAATAATAATAGTAATAATAATGATAATGATAGTAATACTATCATTGATAATAATAACATTGATAATAATGATAAAAATAATTGTAATTATGATGATAAAGATAATTGTAATTATGATGATAAAGATAATAATAATAATTGCAATGATAATGACAATAATACCAGTATTATTAGGGATAATAATGATACCGATGATAACAGTAACAACATTACCAATACCAGGAATACGAACAAATCTAAGAAAACGAAAAAAGTTGAGTTACATGATTGACAAGTGGCATTTTTGGGGGAACAACCTGCGGGTCGCGGCTGCTTCCCCGCTGCGTATTTCCCCGACTGGCCTTACCCGCTGCGCCAATCGGTTTTTCATCTGCACGAACA
>NC_061842.1:15829001-15841501 GCF_019202785.1 Penaeus chinensis
GATTAACGTGACAGTGACAAATATTAGAATTATACAGACCGTTGCATAACATAAACAGACCTGCAGTTTGTACCTGCCTTCCCGATGTCTCACTGGAATTTCCCGTAATCTGCAGCATGATAAGATACTCAATAGACATTCAAAACAATGTACCAGCGCTACAAACAAACACACGAACAACACCCCCTCCCCCCTAAAAAATAAAGATGTCATCCCGCACACAATTTTAGGAAGGCAGAGTGCAAGTCATTCAAAAATGTTTCAAAAATAACTTTCTGCTCATCCGCTGCGCTCTCTCTCTCGTGGTCACGTGATTGCGTCCATTGCGTCACTACATATCACGTGGTTGTGTACACTTTGCCACTTCTGATCACGTGATCGTATTTATCCTCTAAATGCCGATTAAGTGAATGTTTCAGTATCGACGAGGTATGCTACAACTCAAGAACTAATTTTAGCTAAAAATAATTTAAAGGAATGATTAAGGGACCTTTAGGCTGACAATGAACAATGCAACAATGTTAAAAACAAGAACAAAATTAGGGTTACTAAATAAGAACATAGTTGTCCTGTTATCATTTGTTAAACACGAACTATCGTGTTGATATTGCCTATTCCTCTTATTATTATCATGGTTATAAAAATGATGATGATAATAATAATAATAATAATAGCTGTTATTGTTATTATTATCATAATCATCATTATTATTACTATTATCATTATTATCATCAGTATCTTTGATGTTACTATCAACATTATCATCATTATTACCATTACTATTATCATTATTACCATTATTATCATTATTACCATTGTTATTGTTATTATCATCATCATTATCATCTTTATCAATTATTATTACCATTATTATAATTTTGTTATCATTACTTTCATTACCATTATTGTTACTATTATTATAATTTTGTTATTATTAATCTTATCACCATTATCATCATTAGTAATATATCATATGGTTATTATCAATTATTATCATCATATCAATCATTATCATTAATACTACTGCTACTCCTATGCTTAATACTGCAGTTACTCGCATCATTATCACCATCTGTTTTAACTATTACTATTTTTATTATCAACATTTGTTTTTTAGTTTTACCTTTATCATCTGTCATTATCTATCATTGATACCATTAATACTGGTACTATTATTATGATTATCATTATTATTATTATCATTATCATCATCATCATTATTAAAATTAGCATTATTATTATTATTGTTATCATTATTATTATTATTATTATTATTATTATTATTATTATTATTATCATTGTTATTATTATCATTATTATTCTTACTATTATTATTATTATTATTGTTGTTAATATTATCCTCATTATTACTGTTATTATCATTATCATTGTTATTATCATTATTATCATTAACATTATTATTATCATTCTTCTTCTTATTGTTATTATTATTATTTTTATTATCATTACTATTACTTTTATTATTATTATTTTTATTATTATTATTATTATTATTTACATTATTATTGTTGTTGTTATTATCATTATTATTATCATAATTATCATTATTATTATTTCTATTATCATCATTATCATCATTATTACCATCATCATCACAATCATTATCATCATTATGATAATTATTATTATAACATTATTATGACCATTATCGTTATCACTATTAAAATAATTATTATCAATATTATCATTATTATCATTATTACTATTGTTAGCATTATCAATATTGTAATAATAATAGTAATAATACAATAATAGTAATAATAATATTAATAATGATAATAATAATAATTATCATTATCATTATTATTATTAACATTATTGCTATTATTATTGTAATCATTTATGTTATTATTATCATTACAATTGTTATTTCCGTCATTATCGTCATTACTTTCAGTACCATTATTTTATTAACATTATCATAGTTATCATCATTATTAATATCATAGCCATTATTATTATAATAATTATTACTATTGTTGTTGCTGCTGCTATTTTGTTGTTGTTATCATTATCATTATTATCACTATTGTTATTACTAATACTGTTATAATGTTTATATCTCTATTGTTATTTTAGTCGCTACTATCGTTATTATCGTCATGCCGCTCATAAAAAGGATAACGATAAAGTGATACTGATAAAAGTAATAACAATAATGATATAGTTAATATTACCAATGATAACTAATGATGATAACTGCGATGATAATGTTGATAACAATAATGACAATTATGTTTACAGCAATAAGAGCAACTACAATAATAACGATAATTGTAACAACTGAAAATCGATGATAATATTTTTTAAAAAAAGGAAGAAAAAAAAAATTATTGATAACAACAGTCAGAATGACGATGTTATTTATGATATTCACGATCTTAAAGAAGGAAACAGCAACAGCACTACGGACCAAACCTGAAATATAACGGCATCGTTCTGTTGTTGTGAGCACCAAGCCTCTGCTACGATGTTCTTTAAGACTTAAGACACGAAACAACATTGCGTACATATTCACAAGAATTTCCATGTTAATTGAACCTTTAATGAGCATGTTAATTAAAACTTAACTGAAAGAGAGACATACAAAGAGTATAAAGAGGAGCTCAATCGTAAAAGCCGACGACAACCAAAGGGTATTTTAAAACGTTAAAAAAAAAAAAACATACACGTAGGGTAAAATGCGTTAACGAGTTTCCTACTCGTAGCGACCCGAGCAAAGGGCTATAATTATCGCCCGTGTCCGGATCACGCTCGAGAACCAAGTGGTGATGTCAGAGGTTTGGATGCGGTTTCTGTACCTGTATGCAATGCGGATACAGGAGAGGATGGAGTGTTTGTTGCTCCTGTATTTGGTATCACCCGAGGTACCCGACGCCTCTGCCTCGAGTGGGTGGGGCTTCTGAGAAAACTAGGGCAGTACTTCCTTAGTTTGCTGTTTCTTTCATCCTTGTAAACATAGTCGAGGATCCTAAGAATCAAACAGCGATATTATAATCTTTACCAGAAGATCTGAACAACACATCTTTCCTAAAAAGAAAAAAAACAAAGGAAAAAAGAAAACGGAACTAAGCGCCCAGAAAGGCAAGTATAGAAAACGGGAGCACCTGCGAGGGCGTGAAGACTTGACCGTAACTTTTCCAACCAGTTTTTGCCCCGCCTTCCCGTGCTTTTTGCGGATCTCCGGGTTGAGGGCAGCAGAAGGCGGGGCAGGGCTGACGCAGGGACGACGCCGATGCACTTGTGTTAAGCGATTTAAGTATATAGTCCAAGAGAATTGTGTAAATTGGTGTAGATAAGGAGGGCGAGATAGAAATACGTAATTCATGTTAGATTTGTGACATGTGGACCTGATATTCATAGTTGAACCGGTGACATTGGGAAGGAAAGAAGGTAAACGGCGCTGCTGTGAGTGACGCGGAAGAGAAGCGTCACAGACTCTTTCTGAAATCTTTGGGAGCTTGTCCGATTTCTCGCTACTGACCAAACCCCTTCAATAATACCATGGCTACGCACATACACACATACACACACACACACACACAGATATATATATATATATATATATATATATATACATATACACACATATATATACATATATATATGTATGTTCTTATGTATGCATGTAAGTATGTATATACATATATATATGTACATATAAATAGATAGATTTATAGACATATATAGACTGATAGACGGATATGTAGATAGATTATATATATATATATATATATATATATATATATATATATATATATATGTGTGTGTGTGTGTGTATGTGTCTGTGTGTGTGTGTGTGTGTGTGTGTGTGTGTGTGTGTGTGTGTGTATGTAAGTATGAATGTATGTATATTTATATATTGCGTATGAATGTGTGTATATGTATCTCTCTCTCTCTCTCTCTCTCTCTCTATATATATATATATATATATATATATACATAATTTATTTATTATTTATATTATACATTTATAAGAAAATATATAGTGTGGTGGTAGGTGGATAGATGGACACGCAGTGGTAGATACATCTAAGAATACTGGATAGGTACATATATTGCGAAGGCAATGTCAATTATATTAGAAATTATGAACATAGAAAGTAAGAAACAGCAACAATATATTTACTCCTATAGACGTAAATAGTCTATAAGAGTAAATCCTACTGTTACTGTCACACTGATAGGTAAGCTATTTCTTTTTAAAAAATAACTGTTTCTTTCGAGTTGACTTAACGGTGAATGTTGGAAACTATGCGATGATCATACAAAAAGTAATTATATCATTTTCAGTATATCAATCATCGTGGACACGTACGTTAAGGGTTCACACACGCTTGTCATATAATATATTGGGAAACCTGCAAGTACACATACATATATCTGTTTATATCTGTTAACACGCAAGCAAAACTGATACAAATAACTACAAATTACTGCAAAAATAAAACACGAACGTACGAAAACGGAACATCATTTTCAGTAACGAACTCCCGAAAATGAAGATACAAAACGCAAACACGTGAAGGTTAAACAGAATTGGGTGTGGTGAATCTCTCTCTCCTTATCTCGGCTTCATCCGTTTACGTAAGAGGATGAAGAGAGAGGAAAAAAAAGGAGATGAGACGAGATGAGAAGAGATTTCGAAACGTGTAAGCGGAAGTCAGTGGAGGAAGCAAACGAATGCAAAAAAAAAAAAAAAACAGAATTAGAGATTAGTAAACGTAAAATCAGACGCCGAGTGAATGGACACAAGTATATGAAATTATTACAGAAAGGGTGATGCAATAAAGAGAGGGACAGAGGAAAGAAAGGAAGGGAAAACAAATATTGAATAGTCAAACAAGAGAGTGCGTGAGTAGGATTGGGAAGACGAAATAATATTGACAGAAAAGAAAAAGTAAAAGAAGAAAAACAAAAGCATCAACAACAACAACAGAACACAAGCAAAAACCAGAGCGAAACAAAACAAGTAATAATGCCAAGAAAAAAATAAAGATTCAAGAAAAGCAAAAAGAAAAAGAAAAAAGATGTTGCCCACTAAGGCAGCAAAATACGTAAACATCACGTCTTCGCAGGCAATAAGAAAATATATAAAAATACCACATTAATGCAAAAATGTAGACATGAAAGCAAATACCACAAATTTTACGAAGGCAATAAAATAGAAGAAAATCCAAATATACAGACAGACACAAACACGCAAAAATATACGCACATGTTTACAACGAACGAATACTTGGTAATGCTACTGTTGCCATTGTTATCATTGTTGTTATTATGTTATTATTACTGTCATTATTATCATTATTGCTATTGTTATTATTATTATTATTATCATTATTATTATTATTATTACTATCATTATTATTATCATTATTATTATCAATATTATCATCACAATTTTTATTATAATTGTAATTATTATTCTTATTATTATCATTATTATCATAGTTATTATTATCATTATGATTATCATTATAATCTTTCTTCTTAGTAAGGAGATACTGAAAGAAGAGGAAGAAAAGTAGAAGAAAAAAGAAGTAGAAGAAGAAGAAGAAGAAGAAACAGAGGAAGACAAAATACAGAAGAAGAAAAATAAGAAAAAGAATACTACTAAGAAAAAGAATAATAAAAATAATAAGAAGAAGAAGAAGAAGAAGAGAAGAAGAAGTAGAAGAAGAAGGAGAAGAAGAAGAAGAAAGGGAAGAAGAACAAGAACAAGAAAAAGAAAAAGAAAAAGAAAAAGAAAAAGAAAAAGAAAAAGAAGAGGAAGAGAAGAAGAGAAGAAGAAGAAGAAGAAGAAGAAGAAGAAAAAGCGGAAGACAAGACGAAGAAGAGAAGAGGAAGAGAGGAAGAAGAAGAAGAAAGAAGAAGAGAAAAAGAAGAAGCAGGAGAAGAACAACAACAAGGAGAAGGAGAAAAACAAAGTATATGAAATAATAAAAAGACAGAGAAAATTCCTAAAGTGTCAAAAAAAAAGAAGGTAAAGTGAGTTAGTGAAAAAAACGAGACCGGGATTTCTCTCCAACATAAACAAAAGTGAACATGGTTCTGTTTTGCGCTCTTTATGATAATAGAAATGCCAAAGCAGTGCAGTGAAAAAGGCTTCTGTTTAATTCAGTAAATAACTTCTAGTAACAGCAGGTTATCGTAAACTAAAAATGTGGATTCGTAGAGTGAGAATATTTGCAGTGAAAATATGTAGGGAATGACAAGAAATCACGTATTGTAATTGAATCGTTATTGATAATGACGATGCATATATTTTATTCACAATAATATTTATATTGATGATTATTCATACATGGCAATGGTTAAAAATAATATTCGAATACGGAATTGTCTTCATAAGTTATAAAAAATGGTTTGAAAGAAAGGGGAAGATAAAAAGAAAAGAAAAAGAAAATCGGTCATTTAAGAAAAAAAAAAAAAAATAGATGATAAGATAATTATTCTTATGGACGTAAGAATAATAATAAATAATTACGACCATGTAGATTTGAATACATATTGATTTAGATAATGGAAAACGCCACGTCAGGTAGAAAAAGGGTTGTATATGGGAGTGTGAAAGTGTTATAAAGATTGATTTGATAGTTGAGGTAGATGTGAAGTTATAGATTTGAAAGTAGATGGAATAATTGAATTAAGAGAGGCAGGGATAGGGGAGAGGAAGGGAGAAGAGGGATGGGAGGGAAGGATGGAGGGGGTGGAAAAATGAGTAAAAATGAAGGATGCAAGTGGAAGATGGAGAATGGAGAAGAAGGGATGAAAGAGTGGAAGGGAAGGATGGAAGAGTGAGTATTGGGGGGAGACAGAGAAAATATAATTAAGGATTATGGAAGATGAAGAATGGAGGAGAAAGGATGGGAAAATGGAAGGAATGATGAAAGGGATGTAAGGATGTGTAATGGGGGATAGAGAAGCGATAATAAAGGATGTAAGTGGAGAATGGAAGGAGAATGAAGGGTGGAGGAGAAGGGATGAGTATTGAAGTAGAGTGTAGGGAGATTGAAGGATAGAAGGATAGACATGTAGGAGGGAGGGAGGGAGGGAGGGAGGGAGGGAGGAGAGAGAGAGGAGAGAGAGAGAGAGAGAGAGAGAGAGAGAGAGAAAGAGAGAGAGAGAGAGAGAGAGAGAGAGAGAGAGAGAGAGAGAGAGAGAGAGAGAGAGAGAGAGAGAGAGAGAGAGAGAGAGAGAGAGAGAGAGAGAGAGAGAGAGAGAGAGAGAGAGAGAGAGAGAGAGAGAGAGAGAGAGAGAGAGAAAGAGAGAGAGAGAAAGAGAGAGAGAGAGAGAGAGAGAGAGAGAGAGGGAGAGATACACATACACATATGGATAATGGATGAGAGGGAGGAGAAAGAGAGAAAGGATGGAAGAGGAATAGGGGGAAGGATAGAGGATAGATAATGGAATATAGAGACTACAAGTTGGGAAGGGATGGAGAAGGGGAGACAAGAGGATGGGAATTGAAGGACGAAAGATGAAAGAAGATGGGGAAGAGAGAAGGAAAGGAAGACAAAGAAAAGAGAAGGAAGGAAAGATGGACAATGGAGTATGAAGGAGAGAGGATAAAGGAAGGAGTCAGGAGTAATTGTGGTTAGGGTGGAATGAAGAAAACAAATAAGATGGAATGAAGGAAATACGAATAATGGAGAAAGAATGAAACGTGAAGAAGGGAGAAGGAAGGAATACAAAGAAAAGACCGTGAAAAAATATGAAGAACGGAGAATGAAGAAAATAGGAAGGATGAAAAATGAAAGAAAGATGAAGAACAGGGGATGAAGAAAATGCGATAAATGGACAATCAAGTTAATATAAAATATGGAAAATGAAAAAGAGAATCAAGAAAACATAATAAAGGGGAAAATGGAGGTAATATAAAGAACGAAGAATGAAGGAAATACGAAACACGGAGAATAAAAGAAAGACGAAGAACGGAGGTTAAAAGAAAGACAAAAAAGGAGAATATAGGAAAGACGAAAATGGAGAATAAAGGAAAGACGAAGAACGGAGGTTAAAAGAAAGACAAAGAACAGAGAATAAAGGAAAGCCGAAGAACAGAGAATAAAAGAATGACGAAAAACAGAGAATAAAAGAAAGACGAAGAACAGAGAATAAAGAAAAGCCGAAGAACAGAGAATAAAAGAAAGACGAAGAACAGAGAATAAAGAAAAGCCGAAGAACAGAGAATAAAAGAAAGACGAAGAACAGAGAATAAAGAAAAGCCGAAGAACAGAGAATAAAAGAAAGACGAAGAACAGAGAATAAAGAAAAGCCGAAGAACAGAGAATAAAAGAAAGACGAAGAACAGAGAATAAAGAAAAGCCGAAGAACAGAGAATAAAAGAAAGACGAAGAACAGAGAATAAAGAAAAGCCGAAGAACAGAGAATAAAAGAAAGACGAAGAACAGAGAATAAAGAAAAGCCGAAGAACAGAGAATAAAAGAAAGACGAAGAACAGAGAATAAAGAAAAGCCGAAGAACAGAGAATAAAGAAAGACGAAGAACAGAGAATAAAGAAAAGCCGAAGAACAGAGAATAAAAGAAAGACGAAGAACAGAGAATAAAGAAAAGCCGAAGAACAGAGAATAAAAGAAAAGCCGAAGAACAGAGAATAAAAGAAAGACGAAGAACAGAGAATAAAGAAAAGCCGAAGAACAGAGAATAAAGAAAGACGAAGAACAGAGAATAAAGAAAGACGAAGAACAGAGAATAAAGAAAAGCGAAGAACAGAGAATAAAGAAAGACGAAGAACAGAGAATAAAGAAAAGCCGAAGAACAGAGAATAAAAGAAAGACGAAGAACAGAGAATAAAGAAAAGCCGAAGAACAGAGAATAAAAGAAAGACGAAGAACAGAGAATAAAGAAAAGCCGAAGAACAGAGAATAAAAGAAAGACGAAGAACAGAGAATAAAGAAAAGCCGAAGAACAGAGAATAAAAGAAAGACGAAGAACAGAGAATAAAGAAAAGCCGAAGAACAGAGAATAAAAGAAAGACGAAGAACAGAGAATAAAGAAAAGCCGAAGAACAGAGAATAAAGAAAGACGAAGAACAGAGAATAAAGAAAAGCCGAAGAACAGAGAATAAAAGAAAGACGAAGAACAGAGAATAAAGAAAAGCCGAAGAACAGAGAATAAAAGAAAGACGAAGAACAGAGAATAAAGAAAAGCCGAAGAACAGAGAATAAAAGAAAGACGAAGAACAGAGAATAAAGAAAAGCCGAAGAACAGAGAATAAAAGAAAGACGAAGAACAGAGAATAAAGAAAAGCCGAAGAACAGAGAATAAAAGAAAGACGAAGAACAGAGAATAAAGAAAAGCCGAAGAACAGAGAATAAAAGAAAGACGAAGAACAGAGAATAAAGAAAAGCCGAAGAACAGAGAATAAAAGAAAGACGAAGAACAGAGAATAAAGAAAAGCCGAAGAACAGAGAATAAAAGAAAGACGAAGAACAGAGAATAAAGAAAAGCCGAAGAACAGAGAATAAAAGAAAGACGAAGAACAGAGAATAAAGAAAAGCCGAAGAACAGAGAATAAAAGAAAGACGAAGAACAGAGAATAAAGAAAAGCCGAAGAACAGAGAATAAAAGAAAGACGAAGAACAGAGAATAAAGAAAAGCCGAAGAACAGAGAATAAAAGAAAGACGAAGAACAGAGAATAAAGAAAAGCCGAAGAACAGAGAATAAAAGAAAGACGAAGAACAGAGAATAAAGAAAAGCCGAAGAACAGAGAATAAAAGAAAGACGAAGAACAGAGAATAAAGAAAAGCCGAAGAACAGAGAATAAAAGAAAGACGAAGAACAGAGAATAAAGAAAAGCCGAAGAACAGAGAATAAAAGAAAGACGAAGAACAGAGAATAAAGAAAAGCCGAAGAACAGAGAATAAAAGAAAGACGAAGAACAGAGAATAAAGAAAAGCCGAAGAACAGAGAATAAAAGAAAGACGAAGAACAGAGAATAAAGAAAAGCCGAAGAACAGAGAATAAAAGAAAGACGAAGAACAGAGAATAAAGAAAAGCCGAAGAACAGAGAATAAAAGAAAGACGAAGAACAGAGAATAAAGAAAAGCCGAAGAACAGAGAATAAAAGAAAGACGAAGAACAGAGAATAAAGAAAAGCCGAAGAACAGAGAATAAAAGAAAGACGAAGAACAGAGAATAAAGAAAAGCCGAAGAACAGAGAATAAAAGAAAGACGAAGAACAGAGAATAAAGAAAAGCCGAAGAACAGAGAATAAAAGAAAGACGAAGAACAGAGAATAAAGAAAAGCCGAAGAACAGAGAATATAAGAAAGACGAAACTAGAAAATAAAGGAAAGACGAAGAACAGAGACTAAAGGGAAAGCCGAAGACCGGTAGAACGGAGAACAGACCATAAAAGAGGGAAGCCAGAGGTAATCACGACCCAAGAAATCAACACACGCCAATATCCTGGTCCTCCTTCCCCCACGAGTCAAGGCTGCGTACGAGGATTCTGCAGATCAATCAGTCTTTTGTTGTCTCTCTTAAATTTCACTTCCTCCCTTCTATTCAGCGAGAGGGAAGAACGTGGGAAGAGGGAGAAGGGGGGAGAAGAGGGAGAAGAGGGAAGGTTTGATGAAGTGGGAGTAGGAGGCGAAGGGAAGGGAATGGTTTGTTTCGCTTTTTTTTCGTTTGTTTGGATAGGTTTGTTGCTGTGTTTACTTGTTTGGTTATTCATTCGTTTGTTTGGGTGGTTTGTTTGTCTGTTTTATTGGTTTTGAGTGAGTGTGCTAGTGAATGTATGATTATTGGAATTATTTATTTTATAATACTTTTTTTTTAAATCTATAACACGATTGATTATCATTATGTCGGTTAAAGTACCTTTTTTTAATCTCACTGTGACCTTTAGTATCATTATTATCATCTTAATTATCTTCGTTATTGTTGGTACTAATATCATTACCACTTTTTTCTTTTGTCGTTCGGTTATGAATTTTTTTTTTTTTTCGCTTTCCCAAAAATCTTCTTCATTAGCCGGCAACACTGCGTCATTGTTGCCAACATGCTCTGCTTTCCCATCGTTGCCAGCGAGGGAATTCTGCAAGAGACCCTCGGTCGCTGGAGGTAGGGAGGGAGGAAGGGGGGGAGGGGGGAGAGGGGAGGGGAGGGGGAGGGGGGATGAAGGGAAGGGAAGGAGAGAGAGGGATAGGGAGGGAGGGGAGAGAGAGGGATAAGGGGGGAAGGGGAGAGAGAGGGATAGGGAGGGAGGGGAGAGAGAGGAGATGAAGGGAAGGGAAGGAGAGAGAGGGATAAGGGGGGAAGGGGAGGGAGAGGGAATGAAGGGAAGGGAAGGAGAGAGGGAAAAAGGGGAGAGGGAGAAAGCAAAAGAAGAAGGGAGGAAATGAGTGAAAGGAAGGAAAGGAATAGACGGAAGACAGAAGCGGGGTTAGCGAGAGGGAGAGGGAAGAGAGGAAGGGAAGGAGAGAAAGAGGGAGGAGAGAGGGAGGAAGGAGAGAAAGAGGGAGGAGAGGGAGGGAAGGAGAGAAAGAGGGGGGAGAGGGAGGGAAGGAGAGAAAGAGGGAGGAGGGGGAGGGAAGGAGAGAAAGAGGGGAGGAGAGGGAGGGAAGGAGAGAAAGAGGGAGGAGAGGGAGGGAAGGAGAGAAAGAGGGAGGAGAGGGAGGGAAGGAGAGAAAGAGGGAGGAGAGAGGGAGGGAAGGAGAGAAAGAGGGAGGAGAGGGAGGGAAGGAGAGAAAGAGGGAGGAGAGAGGAGGGAAGGAGAGAAAGAGGGAGGAGAGGGAGGGAAGGAGAGAAAGGGGGAGGAGAGGGAGGGAAGGAGAGAAAGAGGGAGGAGAGAGGGAGGGAAGGAGAGAAAGAGGGAGGAGAGGGAGGGAAGGAGAGAAAGAGGGAGGAGAGGGAGGGAAGGAGAGAAAGAGGGAGGAGAGAGGAGGGAAGGAGAGAAAGAGGGAGGAGAGGGAGGGAAGGAGAGAAAGGGGGGAGGAGAGGGAGGGAAGGAGAGAAAGAGGGAGGAGAGAGGGAGGGAAGGAGAGAAAGAGGGAGGAGAGGGAGGGAAGGAGAGAAAGAGGGGGGAGAGGGAGGGAAGGAGAGAAAGGGGGAGGAGAGGGAGGGAAGGAGAGAAAGAGGGAGGGGAGGGAGGGAAGGAGAGAAAGGGGGAGGAGAGGGAGGGAAGGAGAGAAAGAGGGGGGAGAGGGAGGGAAGGAGAGAAAGAGGGGGGAGAGGGAGGGAAGGAGAGAAAGGGGGAGGAGAGGGAGGGAAGGAGAGAAAGAGGGGGGAGAGGGAGGGAAGGAGAGAAAGGGGGAGGAGAGGGAGGGAAGGAGAGAAAGAGGGAGGAGAGAGGAGGGAAGGAGAGAAAGAGGGAGGAGAGGGAGGGAAGGAGAGAAAGGAGGGAGGAGAGAGAGAGGGAAGGAGAGAAAGAGGGAGGAGAGGGAGGGAAGGAGAGAAAGGGGAGGAGAGGGAGGGAAGGAGAGAAAGAGGGAGGAGAGAGGGAGGGAAGG
>NC_061842.1:15846501-15849001 GCF_019202785.1 Penaeus chinensis
CTCTTTCTTCTTATCCCAGTTCCTCATGTGTGTCTTGTTCTTTTTTTCTTACTATTTTTCCTTTCATCTTTCATGTTTTTATCAAGTGATCAGTAATATTTACTTTTTGCTTCAGGTTTCTTGTTATTGAGAGAGAGAGAAAAAAAAACATTGTTCATTACAGTATATTTATGTTATTTTCCCGATTGAGTTTTCTATAACATCTCGTTGTTTAGAAAGACATTTTATTTTCCGTTTTCTAAGCATAATCTTTCCGTTTTCTTTATATTTTCGTTCTGTCTCTGTTTCTTTCTGTCTGTCTATTTCTCTCTCTCTCTCTCTCTCTCTCTCTCTCTCTCTCTCTCTCTCTCTCTCTCTCTCTCTCTCTCTCTCTCTCTCTTTCTCTCTCTCTCTCTCTCTTTCTCTCTCTCTCTCTCTCTCTCTCTCTTTCTCTCTCTCTCTCTCTCTCTCTCTCTCTCTCTCTCTCTCTCTCTCTCTCTCTCTCTCTCTCTCTCTCTCTCTCTCTCACTCTCTCTCTTTCTCTTTCCCTCTTCCTCCCTTACTCCCTTCATCCTTTCCTCTCCTCCTCCCTTCCTCTTTTCCTCCCTTCCTCTCTCATTCTCTCTCTGTCTCTCCGTCTCTTCCTCCCTCCCTCCCATCCTCCCTCCCTCCCTCCCTCCCTCCCTCCTTTCCTCCCTCCCTTCCTCCCTCCCTCCCTCCCTCCCTCCCTCTCCATATTTATCCACGATTTCCCTCCACAGTTCGAGCTTCCCCATTCACACGCAATATTTCCCCCTAATGTTAGCTCACTGCTGTGTGACGGCGTGATAATTCTGTGGATAAACCTGTCGGGTGAGAGTGGGTGATGATATAGCATGCGTAATGCAAGGGGAATCCCCTCCTTGTGCAGGATAAATGGAGATTGCAATATTGCCATAATGGAGGTTCATACATGTGGGTTATTTTTTCTTTTTTGTTTGTTTGTTTTGTGGTATGGTATTATTTATTATCATTTAGTATTTAAATATCTAGGTGGGGGGGAGGGGTCAAAGAATTTAAAAGTTGGATTTAGAATAAAACAAAATGCAAATTAACCAGATTTCAGCGAGCCCTTTCTCGACCTTCACGCTTGTGCATCCCGTTGGCTGTGCAATATCTTTATCTTTTTTTATGCAACATGTTTTCCAGAGTTTTTTCCTCTACGTATTTATACCGTAAATGAATATTACGACTTCTAGTAAATGAAATATAAAATGGTTAGCTTGTTAATGTTCTGAAAATTAAATTAATGAGATATTTTTTATCTCTCTTTCTTTCATATTTCCCTTTTCTTTTACTTTTTTATCTTTAACCTCTGTCTTCCTCTTATTTAAACTGTTGCTACTCGCTTCGGGGATAAAACCTGATTGCATGAGTCGAGGCCTTTGCAACAATTCAAAATATTCTTTTATGACTTCTTTTAAAAGTTAAGTTCGTGCGATGTATATATTTTTCTTTATTCATTCAATTGAATTTGAATTTTCAATCGACGAACATTTTTGTTTGTTTATTTCTTTCTTTCTTTCTTCCCATGTTCATCATTCGCTTCATTATTTATATTTATCCTTCTCTGTTTATTTTCTCTGTGCTTCTTCAATACTTCATTCATATATATTTAACTTTTTTTTCTTTTATTCATGCGTAAGTTACCGTATTTTCATTTTTATTTCCAGCCATTCGTGTTTCAATTCAATTCCTCTGTTCTTTACATGAGGCCTCAGTTCTTCATTTTATACACGGCTATTCAGCTTTTCAGTTTCCCTTCAGTCATCCTTCAGTTTTTCACTCATTCGTTATTCAGTCATTCATTAAATAGCCTACAAACACGTCCAATTATATCTACCTGCGGCTTCTCATTCTAATTCCTCTGATATTCTTATATTATATTCTTCATTCCTTCATTCCAAATTTATACACGATTCTTTATTCCTTCTTTCCTGAATCTTGTTCTTCAGCCTAAATATTGTTCACTCCTCCATACCAGATCTACGGGCGATTCTTCATTTCGCCATTCCTGAAGCCCAGTTTTGAATTCCTTTATTCAAGATCTACACACGATTCTCCAATTCTTCATTCCTGAATCCATTTCTTTTATTCTTGAATTCATGTCTCCATTCCGAATCCAGTATTTATTCCTAAATTAATTTCTTTATTCTTAAATTCATCTCTTCATTACTGATTCCAATTCTTCATTCCTGAGTCCAGTTTTTCATTCCTTCCTTCATGAATTTAACACTTCATTCCTGAATCCAATTCTTCATTTGTGAATCCAGTTCTTCATTTGTGAATCCAATTCTTCATTCCTGATTCCAATTCTTCATTCCTGAGTCCAATTCTTCATTCCTGATTCAAATTCTTTCTTCATGAATTCAACTCTTCATTCCTGAATCCAATTCTTCATTCCTGATTCCAGTTCTCCATTCCCGAATCCAATTCTTCATTCCCGAATCCAATTCTTCATTCCCGAATCCAATTCTTCATT
>NC_061842.1:15854001-15856501 GCF_019202785.1 Penaeus chinensis
AAACAAGTGGTTATCCAGTTTCCCGCAAGGTTGTGGTCATAAAACTTTCATATTAATATTTTTCGTTTTTTTAACAAGGACCTTGTATGTTATTCATTATTTTGTTATCACTATTCTATGGCGTGATTATTTGGAGAATCATGATGACGCCGAGAGGATTTTTTTTATTTTTATTGTTTTACTTTTTCTAGTGAGAAAGGAAGTTACATATTGACCCACAGTTATAGAGAGACGGGTGGAGGAGAGAGAGAGAGAGAGAGAGAGAGAGAGAGCGAGAGAGAGAGAGAGAGAGAGAGAGAGAGAGAGAGAGAGAGAGAGAGAGAGAGAGAGAGAGAGAGAGAGAGAGAGAGAGAGAGAGAGAGAGAGAGAGAGAGAGAGAGAGAGAGAGAGAGAGAGAGAGAGAGAGAGAGAGACTGCATCATAAAATCATGGAAATGAAAATCAAGAACTGTTATTGCAATATCTTAAAGAAAGCTATAGCAAGGACACGAAAAGAATAACAAAAAAAAAAAACGAAGGAAAGGAAGAAGCAAACACAGAAAAAAAAAATATATATATATACATATGTATGTGTATATATATATATATATATATATATATATATATATATATATACATATACACGAGTGTGTGTGTGTGTGTGTGTGTGTGTGTGTGTGTGTGTGTGTGTGTGTGTGTGTGTGTGTGTGTGTGCATGTGTGTATATATATATATATATATATATATATATATATATATATATATATATATATATATGTATATATACATACATATATAAATGAGTCCCACTTTTGGACGTCTGGCAGCCAATTCGATGTGAACATAGCATAAATAGTGTTTTTATGAATGAGGCGAAAGCCCTAGGTTGTTTGTAACAAAGAGTGTGATTGGTAGAATATAAATGACCAATAAGTGTATTTGTATTTATTTTTGGAAACTGGATGAGCCATTTGATCTTTCATTTCTTCACGTAAGTGATAACACGACGTGTAGTATTCCTTATCGTTGACTTTGCAGTGGAGTATCATTTAAAATGCGATTTCCTGGAATTGCTTGTTTATCGAAATTGCAACACCTATGGAGTCGATGCGGCTTTTCCCTCTTCTTTCGACGCAATTTTAATTAGCTGCATACTTCTTGAAACATGAAAACGCTTCAGACTTTAAACATCTATGTATGGCAGCTCAATCAAATGAAAAACTTTGCATAATCGCCGATACCTTTGTAAATGCTTCCCATGGGCCGAACTAGTGAAGTGACAAGTTTTTTCGTTTCGCCATTAAACGCTAATGTGCGTGTGCGTGTACGTGTGCGTGTGCGTGTACGTGTGCGTGTGCGTGTACTTGTGCGTGTGCGTGTACGTGTGCGTGTGCAGCGTCTATGAAAATACGAAGTCAGTACTAGTTTTCGCTATTCTTATTCCATAAATCGGAATTTTCTCCGGTGTTTCTCCGAGGAGTCGCATCCACATTCGAACAGCCGAATGAGAAACTACCAGCTGTTAGGTTAGCTCCACTTTTATTTGTCATTTTTTTCCCCCTTCTGTTTGTCAATGAACATCCGCATACAGTATATGCGTGTAGATAAAATTCGGTTACTTGTGTTTTGTCACAAAATCAAAGATTTCATAGATTATCTTGATGTATTTTTGAATTAATATAAATTACTTGTTTTATTTTCGCTAGAACCAAACATTAATTTCATAAACAGGAAATACGCTGTTATCAGTTTAAAACATTAACTGAAGGCTAAATAGTTGTAGGGCTACAGTGAATGCACAGATGACTGTGTGTATGTCTGTGTGCGCTAAGGAACTGAAGTTGTTAAACATTTTATTTAAAATCATTAGTTTTATAGTTCACACATATTTTAATCCCCCACACGCGCCAAATATAGCATGGAGTTGACAGGAAACACACACACACACACACACACACACACGCATATATATATATATATATATATATATATATATATATATATGTGTGTGTGTGTGTGTGTGTGTGTGTGTGTGTGTGTGTGTATGTGTGTGTGTGTAAGCATATATACATGCATATATTTTTCTTCTTGCCAGGGGCATCCGTGAATCAACTAATTGGTATGATGCCTAGTAATTTCGAAGATATTTTTAGTATCGGACTATTTGTAAAAGGAAAAACGGTAATAATTGCAAAAAAGAGAACTCAATATGAGGGACAGCCATACTTATAATAAGAAAAATGTACCGTTATTCAAAACTTAGCTATATAATTTTTTTAAAACTAAATTAATGCATGAACAACTGAAAAAAGTAAATGATATTTACACCCGTTATCTCTCATCCAGTAATGGAGCTTCCCGTGCACTCTCCACATACTGATAGGCGATTTGAAGGCGATATTAGCAATATCGTTTTTCAATCTCTCTTTGATAACATTCTGCGATGAGCCCCACCTGCACGTAGTCGTCGTCTTCACCGCGCAGCTTGCTAGTGGGCGCTGCAGGTTGCATGGGTGAGAGG
>NC_061842.1:15866501-15871501 GCF_019202785.1 Penaeus chinensis
TTTTCCTCTCTTTGGTTATTCTGTCTAGTCCGCGGTTATGGTAACAGTAAAATAAATAAAAATATCAATATTCCGTTGCTTGTCTCTTCGGCCCGCTGCTTGTAAAATGTCAGTCGGCAAAACCTCTACGGGAAATTTCGAGGCCAGGGACGCGAAGGTAAATAAATATACACACCTTGTGATCTTGGATAAGCATGCATTGTTATGTGTGTTTTTTTTTTGTTTTTGTTTTTTTTTAACTCCAATGCAATGTCTTGTACGTTACCAAGGTCAGTGTATGTGTGTCTAAGGAGAATGGCCGATGGGTATTTGAATGACAGTTTTATAGTGTTGTCTATTTCCTATAGGTTATTCTTTTTTTCTATCTCATTAGCTTTCTCTCTCTCTCTCTCTCTCTCTCTCTCTCTCTCTCTCTCTCTCTCTCTCTCTCTCTCTCTCTCTCTCTCTCTCTCTCTCTCTCTCCCTTCTCTTCTCTTCTCTTTCTCTCGCTGCCCCCTCCCTCTCCCTCTCTCTAGCCTGTTGGTTTCTAACGAGATATTTTCATATGAATATCTACTACGGACAAGTTCGGGTTTAGTTACACATAAGGAAGATGGTCATCCTGACTTGCTTAATACAGAGCTTGTTGTGGCCTGAGAGCCTTGTCGAAACTGCAGAACAACTCATTAACTGCTTTAAGTTCGGTCTTTGTAATGAGCAGGGCGGGGTGAGGGTGGGGTGGGTGGGGGGAGGGGAATGTGCGTTTTCTATGTGTCAACCAAATATCATGTATTTGGAACACACTTGACAATATACGGCATCCCGGGGAGTCTGATAATAAACCTCATGTAAATATATTATTTGATTTTTTTTTTTCTTCTTCACGCGAATGCAAACAAGTTTTATTATCACACTGATAGATAAGCTTTATTATTATGCAAATACAAATTGACTCTGTCGTTATATATATTTTTCTCTTCTTTCACTCGGGCATGTGGAAACATACCATCAAACAAAAGGATTCTTATTTTAAATCAGTATTACATCACACAGACATACTATACACACATATATAAGGAGGGTGGAAAGCGCTATTCTTAAAGAACTGGAGGTACTGGTATCTCATCTCAGATTTTTCTTTTCTAAGGTACTGTTCTTGACATGAATGACCTGTGTGAAACTGTTTTCATAAGGATAGATTATGATGCATTTTGTAATATTCCAAGTTAGCAATTACGCACAAAAAGATAATATGGATTTATTCACATTGATTAAGGAAAAAAGAAGTGTGTGTGTGTGTGTATATATATACACATATGAAAATCATGTCCATAATATTTATCTGAACACTATATCATAGCTCACACACGCAATGAATAGAGAGACAGTCTGGTGGACAGATGACGTCACCAGTTATTTAAAATTGGTATCTGTGATTCACAGATACATACATAAATATATATATTAATACCGACATATATATATATATATATATATATATATATATATATAGAGAGAGAGAGAGAGAGAGAGAGAGAGAGAGAGAGAGAGAGAGAGAGAGAGCAACAAGAGCTGAAATGCAAAATAATAAGCACTTCAACAGAACCGTTTAAATCTCGACACTTGATTATACTAATAGTGAATATTTCAATTAGAGAATGCAATTTTGTTGATTAATCATTTCATGTTGAACAACAGTTCAATGGCTCATCCATTGTGAACAGCGTGTGTGATGACAATCCTACCACATATACAGGACACAAGAACATTCTAAATTGTTCGCTATCTACCACCTATAGGAAACGGACAGGGTACACCCAAATAACCTTGAGTACGAACTACTGCGCATGACTGTACGACAATAAATAGTTTTACAAATCAAGAGAATGGACCAAATCCTCTAAATCATTCTCGAGAGGGGAAAAAAATCACCGTGTTCATTAGACAAACATACAGCAGTGGACTTAACTAGGGCCCGGTGACGCCCATATGGCAAGAGTCCCGCTGTGACCCCCTGGCATGAAGAATTGGTCACGTGACCGGAATATAGGTCTACGTGAGTTATTTTTAGGTCCACCACTAGGTCAAAATGGTGAGTGGTTGGTTGATGGTTGGGCAGCTTGTTTATGGTAATTGGGTTGTTTTCGTCGACCTTGCCTTTTTTATTTTTTTATTTGTCTGTGTGTGTTTGTCTGGGGGTCGCAAGCCCGTGTCAAAAAAAAGCATCTATTTGTAGAGTCCATTAAGAAAGTGCCATTGTGCTCGGAAATGTGAGGCGGTGGAGTCGAGGCAGCAGAAACCAACCACAAGAGCGAGCATAGTGGTAAAACGTTTACAACGAGGACACACGTGTTTTAAGAACCCTTCAAGACAGGCACTACCAATATTAATCGGAGAACATACGATACAAATGGAACAAAAAATAGCTAAAACGAGAGAGAGAGAGAGAAGAATAGAGAGAGAGAGAGAGAGAGAGAGAGAGAGAGAGAGAGAGAGAGAGAGAGAGAGAGAGAGAGAGAGAGAGAGAGAGAGAGAGAGAGAGAGAGAGAGAGAGAGAGAGAGAGAGAAAGACAAAGAGAAATAAGGAGACAGACAGACAATCAGGCCAGTTGGTGCGTGTCTACAGGTAAGATATCATGTCTATGCATCGCATATTGTTTTTTTTCTTTATATCCTGGCACCAGTTAAAGACAAAATAATGATAATAATAATGATAGTAATGATGACACTGATAATAACAGCAGTAGTAGCAGAAGCAGTAGTAGCATTAGTAGTAGTTGTAATACACCAGTAGTAGTAGTGGTAGCATTAGTAGTAATAATAAGAACAGAAACGACAGTTTTGAAAAGGATAACAATGATATTGATTTTATTTATGATCATGATGAGCTAATGATTATGATGATAAATATAACAGCAATGACGTTGATGATGGTTACAATAATCATAACAATAATGTCCATAGCAATAATATTGACTATGAAAATGGTAATAATAGTAACAACAATGATAATTACATTTTCAGCCTGGCAATAATCTGATCAATTAAGATAAGAAATTGAACTATATATGAAAAGAGCAGTCAGCCAGGCAATTGCATTTACTGAAAGTATAAACTGAGGGGAAAATGATTACATTCTAGGCAAGAAGATTGAATTTAACAATGGATACTGAGCACGAACCATACACAAGAACAAGAACAAGAACAGGTTTTACCAGAAGTTGAAGCTTCACTTTACATATTTCCTTCATTTATGAGGAAAATCCAAAGCAGATGTCTGTGATACTGACGAACATCGGGTACAGAACTACAGTATTCTATACCCAAGAACAAGTAATATTAACATATATCTATCAAGAACAACTATGGACAAACAACAGAAGCAACCAGACGCACATTTGGTCAAAGGATCTGATAACATTTACCCAGACATGTAAAAAAAGAAAGCAAAAAGAAATTTGAGACAGCGGTCTCTAGACTGGTTCATCAATGCTAAAGCGAAAAGCACGTTTTGGCTAAAAGCACGTTTTTCTGTATTACTAAAGAAGTCTAACGCCTAATGATCTAAATATAACATAAGTGAGCAAAACATAAGTAAAGAAAAAAGCCGTGGGTATATCCTGGATAGATACAAAGGTCTCTTGTCCTTACTTTTAAAGGTTTCGATCTATATCACGAAATATAATTTACGCGTGAATAACCAAACGCATTCAAGAGGAATGGAGTTGCTTGTATATATCCGAGCAAGAAATGATTTACATGACAGCTTTTCACCTTTTTTAATTAACAAATGTCCTCTGCCCTTTACTCTATAAACTCTACCCTTTCCTTCTTTTCTATAAACGTCTTTATTTTGGTTTTATTTTATTTTTTTGATAAACCTGAATACGACTTTTGACTCTGAATATGTATCATAGTCGTATTAGTTCTGTTATTCAAAGTCACATTTTAGAGATTTCATTAAAAGTCACAGGCAAGGAATTTTGTAAATAATCTGATATATAACCCTAGATTTCATTTCCTCTGGTCTTATAATAACACATGCTGATCATTGATGTTGTTCAGAAAGAACACACGATGACTTTGCGTCTTGCCATTTTCCTGAATTCTCAAGACACTTCAAGCAACTTAATGTTCGCGGTTCTTGCAAATGACTCTCGACGAAGGGAGAAATGCGATCAGGAATGCTTTGTTCTTGATGCTTCTGCCACTCCCTCCTCATGGCAACTGGAGATCCTTCGCTTTTACAGAGACTGGGATGTTTCGTCGCCAATTCATGCCTTACGTTTATGGCATCGTGGAGTCTTTTATGGTCTTTCTAGTGACCGGCAAGCAAGGGTAGTTATTCAGGAGTCTTTGTGGCAATTCGTTTTATATCTGTGTGTGCTTTTTATATCCTTGGCATATTTGTATGTGGAATCCAAAACTCGTACCTTTGATTTTGTCATTTGGAAATAGATTAGAAACCAAGATTACGCAAGCGTCAGGTATAGGGCGTATCTGCAAAGGGAGTCATGGCACCATAAGTCCAATTGCAAGGCGGGCATGTGGCATTGGGTGTGGTTGGGTAGGCGGGGGAGGGGGAGGAAGTGGTGGTAGGGGAGAAGGGGAGGAAGGGGAGGAAAGAGCACCTAAACCACCTGATGGTCAAGGATGAGGGAAACGGAGGGCGCAGCTAAGAAAGGACAAACTCGAAAACAAATAATGTTGACGACCGAGCAATGACACACACACAAAAAGTAAAGAAAAACGATATCCCCTTCCCCATACTCGAAAAAAAAAGTATACACAGAGACAAAACACACTCCTAACATGACCTCTTACAAGGTGAAACCCAACAGCAGGTTGTCGTCGAGAAGGAGCTTACATAAGGCGTAGGTGGTCCTCGTGTGGCTCGGCAGAACCCCTGACCTTTAAGGAGGACAGGTCCGGGAGAGTCCGAGACCAGGTCTACGCAAAGGACCGAATGCTGAGGAGGACGGTCGGGGGAAGAGGGGACGGGGAGGGGTAGAGAAGAGGGG
>NC_061842.1:15884001-15896501 GCF_019202785.1 Penaeus chinensis
GTTGTTGTTCGGTTTTCGTCAGACTTGTCTCGTTCTGCTTGGAATTATTGCGAATGTCGCTGTTTGTGCTATTGCCTTTGATGAAGAATTGTGTATTCGTCTTGTTGTGGCTTTTTTTTTTTTTTTTTTTTTTTTTTTTTACATGCGCAAGCAAATTCTCATATTTTTATACGTAATCTCACAAACACGCATACATACAGATGCACGCACAAACACAACTGAGGTGCAGACACAAAGGTATCAACGAAAATAAACATATACATGTATTTACAGAGAGGTACTGAATGAATACTTATTCTTGAAACCAAAAATGGATAGTACTGATAAAATGATAAAATATCAGTAACGAAACTTTTAACATTAACATTGAATTACACCCTTTAAATAGCTATAAACATTCTCGCATTAACATCATTAAGAAAGTTATAGTAAGATAAGGTCTTCGATGTCTGATCCTGTAAAAGACGTGTCTAAGCGGAGAGCAAGTTCCCTTACAGATGGAAAGCCTTCCGCACTCAAGAGGAATGGGCCTTCAGAAAGGTAGTGTTATATATCTGCTGAATTTGGGAGGAGAGGAAGGGAAGGAAGAAAATTCTGCTGCGGAGAGGAACAATGCATAATCTGCCAAGTGGATTCTAGGAAGAGATAGTTTGGGGAAAATGCCGCTTCATGGAACTCATCTCCATGTTAAGGAATGACCCATTCATAATTCTGGAAAGAATAAGGAAAATGTCAATTATCAGAATCAATCTTGATAATAACATAAAAAACAATATATCTTATTTCTTATTTTTCCATGAGTGTTGCTGTGCAGTTAAACCAGTATGCTTGGTGTGTTGGATTACGTGACTTCATTTCCAAAAATATTCCGACGTCACTTTTCACAATTGGATTCACGTACCCTACAGAAAGTCCACCACTGTCCATGTGTTTCAAAAGTCAGAGAGTATTATGTACGTGATAACACAGTGAACAGACTATTTTCCTGATTCTAACTGTTATCCATATCATTCATCGTCTCTAATCTAGAAATTCATACTGAAATAACAAGCCGTACCAGTCTTCTATTTAAATACGGTTGTATATCACTTCCTCTCATCAATGCACAGTGCATACCCAATGTTTGTTATTGCTATTATTATTATTATTATTATTATTATTATTATTATTATTATTATTATTATTATTATTATTATTACTATTATTATTATTATTATTATTGTTTTTGTTGTTATCATTATCATCATCATCATTATTAACATTGTTATTATTATCATTATTATTATTATCATTATTATCATTATCATTATCAGTATCAGTATCAGTATCAGTATCATTATCATTATCATTATCATTATTATCATTATTCTTGTTATTATTATTATAAATATTATTATTATTACTATTATTAACCTTATTATTATTACTGACATTACGATCACTATTGTTATTATTATCATTATTATCATGTTTGCTATTACAATCATTACCATTATCATCGTTATTATTACTATTATTATTATTACCATTATGATTATTATGCTTATTATTGTTATTATCATTGCTATTATTATTATTATCATTATTATTATTATTATTATTATTATTATTATTACTATTATCATTATTATTATCATTATCATTATTATCATTATCAATATTATTACTATTACTGTTTGTATTATTATTATTATTATTATCATTATTATTATCATTGTCATTTTTATCATTATTGTTACTATTAATATTATCATTATCATTATTATTATTATCATTATTTTTATTATTATCAATTATCATTATTATTATCATAATAAAAAAATAACAATAATATTAATAATAATAATAATAATAATAATAATAATAATAATAATTATCATTATTATTATTATTATTATTATTATAGTGATAATAATAATGATAATAATAATAATAAGAATAAGAATAAGAATAATAATTATTATTATTATTGTTATTATTATCATTATTATTATTGTCATTATTATTATTACTATTATCATGATCATTATTATTATTATTACCATCATCATCATCATTTAATTTTATCATTATCCATCGTCATTGCTTCTTTTCTCATATTTGATAAAGGAAACAAAGCTATTTTCTAAGACTAAAGTAAAACAAAACAAAACAAAATAGATACAATTGTTAAATGAAACATATAAGGAATCGAAACATAAACAAAAAACGCATCATAACAAAACGAAAGAAAAACATCGAATTGAATCGTTTATTGGTCCTGCGAAAACCTCATCTTTATTCTTAATTTTTGAGGAGAGAAAAATCCTCACTAAAACAATCACTATGTCATAGATAAAGCAAGAAAACCAAAATAGATAACAAAAAAAACAAAACATAATAATAATAATAATAATAAATAAACCAAAAAAACAGTCTTTCGATAAATGAACTTTTTAGATAAATCCTGTTAAAACTCAATAAATAAACAATAATAAACAATAAATGATGAATAAATCAACAATAAATGAACAACGAATGGACAATAAGCAAACCTGATAAATAAAAAAGGAGAGAAAAGGACGAGGAAAACCCAGACAGCCTTAGAGGAAGGCGTGATGAACGAGACCCTGGATGGAAGCGATTTTGTAACGGGAGAAGGAAATCCTCTTTCTCTCTCTCTTTCCTTCTTGTCTTTCTCTATCTCTTTCTTCTTGTCTCTCTCTCTCTTCCTTCTTGTCTTTCTCTCTTTCTTTCCTTCTTGTCCTTCTCTCTCTCTCTTCCTTCTTGTCTTTTCTTTCTCTCTTCTTTCTTGTCTTTCTCTCTCTCTCTTCCTTTTTGTCTCTCTCTTTTCCTTCTTATCTTTCTCTCTCTCTCTTCCTTCTTGTCTTTCTCTATCTCTTTCTTCTTGTCTCGCTCTCTCTCTTCCTCCTTGTCTTTCTCTATCTCTTTCCTTCTTGTCTTTCTCTCTATCTCTTTCTTCTTGTCTCTCTCTCTCTCTCTTCCTTCTTGTCTTTCTCTCTCTCTCTTCCTTCTTGTCTTTCTCTCTCTATCTCTTCTTCTTGTCTTTCTCTCTCTTCCTTCTTGTCTTTCTCTCTCCCTCTTCCTTCTTGTCTTTCTCTCTCTCTCTTCCTTCTTGTCTTTCTCTCTCTCTCTTCCTTCTTGTCTTTCTCTCTCTCTCTTCCTTCTTGTCTTTCTCTCTCTCTCTTCCTTCTTGTCTTTCTCTCTCTCTCTTCCTTCTTGTCTTTCTCTATCTCTTTATTCTTGTTCTTCTCTCTCTCTCTTCCTTCTTGTCTTTCTCTCTCTCTCTTCCTTCTTGTCTTTCTCTCTCTCTCTTCCTTCTTGTCTTTCTCTCTCCCTCTTCCTTCTTGTCTTTCTCTCTCTCTCTTCCTTCTTGTCTTTCTCTCTCTCTCTTCCTTCTTGTCTTTCTCTCACTCTCTTCCTTCTTGTCTTTCTCTCTTTCTCTCTTCCTTCTTGTCTTTCTCTCTCTCTCTTCCTTCTTGTCTTTCTCTCTCTCTCTTCCTTCTTGTCTTTCTCTCTCTCTCTTCCTTCTTGTCTTTCTCTATCTCTTTATTCTTGTTCTTCTCTCTCTCTCTTCCTTCTTGTCTTTCTCTCTCTCTCTTCCTTCTTGTCTTTCTCTATCTCTTTCTTCTTGTCTCTCTCTCTCTCTTCCTTCTTGTCCTTCTCTCTCTCTCTTCCTTCTTGTCTTTCTCTCTCTCTCTTCCTTCTTGTCTCTCTCTCTCTCTCTTCCTTCTTGTCTTTCTCTATCTCTTTCTTCTTGTCTCTCTCTCTCTCTTCCTTCTTGTCTCTCTCTCTCTCTCTTCCTTCTTGTCTTTCTCTATCTCTTTCTTCTTGTCTCTCTCTCTCTCTTCCTTCTTGTCTTTCTCTCTCTCTCTTCCTTCTTGTCCTTCTCTCTCTCTCTCTTCTTGCTTGTCTTTCTCTTTCTTTCCTTCTTGTCTTTCTCTCTCTCTCTTCCTTCTTCTTTCTCTCTCTCTCTTCCTTCTTCTTTCTCTCTCTCTCTTCCTTCTTGTCTCTCTCTTTCTCTCTTCCTTCTTGTCCTTCTCTCTCTCTTCTTTCTTGTCTTTCTCTCTCTCTCTTCCTTCTTGTCTTTCTCTCTCTCTATCTTCCTTCTTGTCTTTCTCTCTCTCTCTTCCTTCTTGTCCTTCTCTCTCTCTCTCTTCCTTCTTGTCTTTCTCTCTCTCTATCTTCCTTCTTGTCTTTCTCTCTCTCTCTTCCTTCTTGTCTCTCTCTCTCTCTCTTTCTTCTTGTCTTTCTCTCTCTCTCTTCCTTCTTGTCTTTCTCTCTCTCTTTCCTTCTTGTCTTTCTCTCTCTCTCTCTCTTCTTTCTTGTCTTTCTCTCTCTCTCTCTCTCTTCCTTTTTGTCTTTCTCTCTCTCTCTTCCTTTTTGTCTTTCTCTCTCTCTCTTCCTTCTTGTCTTTCTCTCTCTCTCTCTTCCTTCTTGTCCTTCTCTCTCTCTCTCTTCCTTCATGTCTTTCTCTCTCTCTCTCTTCCTTCTTGTCTCTCTCTCTCTCTCTCTCTCTTCCTTCTTGTCTTTCTCTCTCTCTCTTCCTTCTCCTCCTTCTCTCTCTCTTTCTCTCTTCCTTCTTGTCTTTCTCTCTCTCTCTTACTTATTGCCTTTCTCTCTCTCTCTTCCTTCTTGTCCCTCTCTCTCTCTCTCTCTCTCTCTCTCTCTCTCTCTCTCTTCTCTCTCTCTCTCTCTCTCTCTCTCTCTCTCTCTCTCTCTCTTCCTTCTTGTCCTTCTCTCTCTCTCTCTTCCTTCTTGTCTTTCTCTCTCTTTCTCCTCCTTCTTGTCTCTCTCTCTCTCTCTCTCTCTCTCTCTCTCTCTCTCTCTCTCTTCTCTCTCTCTCTCTCTCTTCTCTCTCTCTCTCTCTCTCTTCCTTCTTGTCCTTCTCTCTCCCTCTTCCTTCTTGTCCTTCTCTCTCTCTCTCTCTCTCTCTTCCTTGCTTGTCCTTCTCTCTTTCTCTTCCTTCTTGTCTTTCTCTCTCCCGCTTCCTTCTTGTCCTTCTCTCTCTCTCCTCCTTCTTGTCTTCCTCTCTTCCTTCTTGTCTTTCTCTCTCTCTCTTCCTTCTTCTTTCTCTCTCTCTCTTCCTTCTTGTCCTTCTCTCTTTCTCTCTTCCTTCTTCTCTCTCGCTCTCTCTTCATTCTTGTCCTTCTCTCTCGCTCTCTCTCTTCCTTCTTGTCTCTCTCTCTCTCTTCCTTCTTGTCTTTCTCTCTCTCTCTTCCTTCTTCTCTTTCCTTCCCTCATTCTCTCCCTCTCTCCCTCCCTCTCTCCCTCCCCTCTCTGCCTCCCTCCCCCCTCTCTCTCTTCCCTTCCTCCCTCCCCTTCCTCCCTTCCCTCCCTCCCTTCCTCCTTCCCTATCTCCCTCTCTCCCTCCCTCTCTTCGTCCCTGACTCCTCTCTCCCTCCCTCCCTCCCTTCCTTCCTCCTTTCCCATCTCCCTCTCTCCCTCCCTCTCTCCCTCCCTCTCTCTCCCTCCCTCACTCCCTCCCTCTCCTCCCTTCCCTCCCTCCCTCCCTCTCTCCCTCCCTTCCTTCCTCCTTCCTTCCCTCCCTCCCTTCCCTCCCTCCCTCCCTCTCTCCCTCCTCCCTCTTTCCCTCCCTCTCTCTCTCCCTCCCTCACTCCCTCCCTCTCCTCCCTTCCCTCCCTCCCTCCCTCCCCCCCTCCCTTCCCCCCTCTCCTCCCCCCCTCCCCCCCCCCCTCCCCTCCCTTCCTCCTTCCTTCCTTCCCTCCCTCCTTCCCTCTCTCCCTCCCTCCTTCTATCCCTCCCTTCCTCCTTCCCTATCTCCCTCTCTCCCTCCCTCCCTCCCTCCTTCCCTCTATCCCTCTCTCTCCTCCCTTCCTTCCTCCTTTCCCATCTCTCTCTCTCCCTCCCTCCCTCCCTCCCTCCCTCCTTCCCTCCCTTCCTCCTTCCCTATCTCCCTCTCTCCCTCCCTCTCTTCGTCCCTGACTCCTCTCTCCCTCCCTCCCTCCCTTCCTTCCTCCTTTCCCATCTCCCTCTCTCAATCCTTCCCTCTCTCCCACCCTCCCTCTCTCCCTCCCTCACTCCCTCCCTCTCCTCCCTTCCCTCCCTCCCTCCCTCCCTCCCTCCCTTCCTCCCTCCTTCCTTCCCTCCCTCCTTCCCTCTCTCCCTCCCTCCTTCTATCCCTCCCTTCCTCCTTCCCTATCTCCCTCTCTCCCTCCCTCCTTCCCTCTATCCCTCCCTTTCCTCCCTTCCTTCCTCCTTTCCCATCTCCCTCTCTCAATCCCTCCCTCCCCCCCTTCCTCCTCCCCTCTCTCTCCCTCACTCCCTCCCTCCCTTCCTCCCTCTCCCTCACCCAGGGTCAAGGAAGTATTAACCCACGTCAGATTTCGTCCGTGAATTGAGGGTGCGGCTGGCAGCGGATGAGAAGAAAAAGGCAGAGGAAGATGAATGAGGTAGAGGAGAAGGATGATGAAGAATGAGAGAGATGGTAGAAAGGGAGGGAGGAGAGGGAGAAGACGAAAAGGAGAGGGTAGGGATAATGATCGTGATTGTTATGATCGTAATTGTCATTATCATTGTTGTTGTTATCATCGTCATCGTCACCATCATCACCATCATCACTATCATCACCAACACTACCACCACTAAAAACACCTCCATCACCAACACTATCACCACTACCATCCTCATCATCATCACCAATACCACCAAAAAACATCTGCATCACCAACACCATCATCACCAACACTACCCCCACCAAAAACACCTCCATCACCAACACTATCACCACCACCATCATCACCAACACCACCAAAAACCTCTCCATCACCAACACTCTCACCACCACACCATCATCGTTATTATTAGTACCTTTATCTTACCCTTATCATCACGAGAAGAAAGGAGATAAAGAGCACGAGGAGGAAAGATATAAAAAGAAGAGGGAGATGAGAAAGAAGGAAATGAAGATAGGAGGAAGAAGAAGCAACGATAAAATAATAAATATTACGGTAATTATCACGATAACATTTGCAAATAAAAAAAACACACGAATAAATGAATGAAAAAAGAGATCATAAAAACGCTTAAAAGGAGAAAAACGGAGGAAAACGTAGATAACATGAATAATTTTTGGGAATAGTAATAAAAGAAATAGAAAAAAAAAAAAACAATCTCTCGAATTTTAATCTAAAATCTCAGCGTGTCAGAAAAAACACAATAGATGCGTATCTTAACGAAATGATATTCCATCGAGAGAATTTTCTCGAAATTGAAGGGGTTCCGAACCCAAAATTTTGTGTGCGTGAAAAGGGATTTTCCAGAGAGGTCACAGTTTAAAATTCAGTGCTTTGAATAATGTCTTGTAAATATAGATAGGACAAAGGTTTAAATAAAAGATCTAATGTTTGATGTTTAATGTTTCGAAAACCCTGACGGCATAAATACTTATAAAGAAACACATATAAAAGGAAATATGAAGGGAGTCCGAGCTCAAAATTTTGTATGATAAACAACTATACAAATACGCGACTATTCATTGTTCAAAATATTGCATTAAAAACAAAGAGAGCTTACACTCATAAAAAGAAAATTACAAGAAAGCATGAACTAATCCCTCGAATTTCACACAAAAATCTCAATGTTCCAGAAAATAATACACGAGATCCATATCTTGACGAAATTATCTTACGTCGTGAGAATTTCCCCGAGATTGAAGGGGATCCGAGCTCAAAATTTTGTGTGATATGTAAGCGTTTATACAGATACGTCACAATCTAAAGTCCAATATTTGAAATAATATTCAGAAGAACTGTTCTTGTGGCTTGATGAACAGGGTAAAAAAAAAATGTTGAACCTGTATTAAGAGATGGGGAAAATCTGAAGAATATCATAAAAGTTCATGGCTCTTAAAATCAAACAAATAAGGGGGAAAAAAAGATAAAGAAAAACGGGATATTTATTTTATCATTTACTTATGAAACAAGAACAGGAAAGACAAGTGTATGAGGCTGAATTAAGCGTCTTTTTATGAATAATAAAATTTGTTAGTGAGATAGTTATACGGACTGAAAAACAAATGGATTATCATAAATAAACAGACTGATAGACAACCAAACAAATGAATTAATGTACAACATAAAAAACTCCTAGGTAGATACAAACACACACACATACACACACAAGCGAAAATATGTTCGTATGGGTATCAGTGTCCTTGCGCAGACTAAACAGAAAATGAAAACCTATAACGCAGACATCTGCCCACATGCCCAGACCCCGGCGGCATCTCCCGGGCAGGCGAAGGGCGGAATTCCAGGGCGCGGAGAGCAGCCTCCGGAGGGCGGGGCGCGATGCCTCTCCTGACCTTGACTCTTGGCCTTCCAGGGATGCAGGGGTTAGCCCGCATGGAGCCCTGGGTTCGATGATGGAGAGGCTTGCAAGTTTTCATCAGGTAGGTGTGTGTGTGTGTGTATGAAATATATAAATATACGCACATAACTATGTGTGTGTATATGTGTGTATATATATATATATATATATATATATATATATATGTGTGTGTGTGTGTGTGTGTGTGTGTGTGTGTATATATATGTATATATATATTCATATATATATATATATATATATATATATATATATATATATGTATATATATATATATTCATATATAAATATATATATATATATTTATATATGAATATATATATATACATATATATATATACATATATATATTTATATATATGTATATATATCATATATATGTATACATATATGTTTATATATATATGTATATATATTCATATATATATATATATATATATAAATATATATATATATATATATATAGTTTTAATTATTATATATGTATATATATTCATATATTATTTATATATTTATATATATATATATTAATTTTATACATATATATATATATATATTATATTAGTAGATAGATATATATAGATATATTATATTTGTTTTTATATATGTATATATATTCATATATATATATATCTGTATATATATATTAACATATATATACATATATATTGTTAATATATATATAGATTATATATATATTGTGTATATATATATGATAGGATATATTGATAGATATAGATTATATATATATTATTTATAAGCACATTCAAAACCTATGTTGAGTGTGTGTGTATGTATTAATATTATTCTTCTATTATTTATTATATATTATTTATTTTTCTAAAATTTTATATATATTTACGGGCAGAGACGTGAGAGAGAGAGAGAGCCGAGAGGAGATGAGGAGGAAGAGACCTCGATGAGAGGTCTGACGACTGTGATGAGAGGGAGTTTGGTATAGCCTCATCGAAGGAGGAGAGAGAGGGAGAGAGCGAGAGGAGGGACAAGAGAGAAAGAAGAAAGAGAGAGAGAGAAGAGATGATAGGTTCTTTCGCTTGAGGAGAGGAGAGGGGAGGAGATGCGACGAGACGAGAGAGAGTGTGAGATTGAGAGATTGATGACGTTGAGAGACGAGGGAAATTGATCGCGAGTGACGTTGGTGAAGAGAGAAGAGAGAGAGAAGGAAAAATGAGAGACAGAGAGAGACGACGGACTGATTGATCGTATCGTCTGGAGGAGGAGAGAGGATGTGATGATGATAGAGGAGGATGGATGTCGTGAAGAGAGGAGATCGAGTTTGAGAGTACGAGTATGATAGGAGGGTAATTTGTGCGCAATGAATCGACGAGACTTTCCCTGGACCAAGATGAGATGTGATGGATGTGATCGAGCGAGTGTTGGAGCTCTGATCGAGGAGATGAGGTGAGAGGTTGGAAATAGAGAGAAAAGAAAAGATGGACGAGATGAGAGATGATGGATGATGAGGATTTTGAGATCGAGAGATACGATGAGTAAGCGGGGGATGACGTCGCATAATTTGAGAGCTTAGTGCTAATGGTGACGAGATTCTTTGACCCCCCCCCCCCCCCCCCCCCCCCCCCCCCCCCCCCCAAGGGGTCCTTGTCCCGAGTCGTTCCCGGTCTCTTTGACCTCAGAGGATGGTGCTGATGAGGTGGAGAGGAGAAGAAATGAGAGAGATAAAGAGAAGAGAGAGATTAAGAGATGAGATGAGAGAGAGAGATATGTTAAAGTGGGAGTAAGAGATGAGAGTACGTGAGAGACGAGGTGTCGAGATGAGAGAGAGAAGCCTGGAGAGTCAGTTGAGATAGAGAGGCAAGGTACAAAACACACTCATAAGAGAGAGAGAGGGCGTCTCTAGAGAGGTGAGAGATCGATTTGAGGTGAGAATGATGAGACTTGATCCCGAGAGAATATAGGGGAGAGAGAGAATATTTCTGAACCTGATGTGAGAGGAGGAGAGAGTTCTGCCGATGAGAAGTCTGAGTCAGAAGTCCGAGAGAGATTATTTGTTGACTCGAGACTGAAAAAAGAGAGTTGTTCCCTTCTTAAGAGAGAGTCAGAGAATAGAGAGGCTGACAAACACACCAAAGAGAGAGAGTAGTAGAGCGATGAGAGAGGAAAGATTGAGAGAGAGAGTGAGCGGAGTGAGAAAGAAGAGAGAGAAGAAGCAAACAAACACAGCACAAAGATCTGTGACGAGAGATGTCTGAGAGAGAGAGATAGAGAGCTTCCTATCAAGGACGTGTTACAATTGAGAGAGAGAGAGAGAAGAGACAAAACACATACAAAAGAGAGAGAGAAGAGGATGTTTAGGGATAAGCGCTCCGATAGGAGAGAGACGAGGTAATGAGAGATCGTGAGAGAAGAGAGAGATGAGAGTGGAGAGGCAGTGAGAGAGAAGTGATGGGAGAGAGGAGAGAGTTTGGAGTGAGAGAGATGACTTATGAGAGAGAGAGATAGCTAAGATATTTGTGGTGAGATGATTTGAGGTTTATCAGATTGGAGGACGAGAGAGAGAGAGAAAGAAATGAAAGAAAGACTTAGCTGAGCGAAGAGGGGATGACGAGAGAGAAGAGAGAGAGGAGAGAGAGAGGGCGAGACGAGAGACGAGACGAGGAGTCGAGGAGTGTTTGAGAGCATTGACGAATTGACGGAGACAAGAGCTCGAGAATTTTGTATTGAGGGCGTTTGACGCGAGATCTTGGTTGACGAGTTGGCTCTCGACAGAGATCGAGACTAGATGTGAGGAGAGAGAGATAAAGAGGAGGGGAGTCAGAGAGATGGAGATAGAGAGCAGCCAAACACACAAAAGAGTGAGAGAGATGAGGTTTTGTGAGACTTTTTCGAGGTTTAGTGGAGAGGAGAATGTGAGAGAGATGAGTGGAGATTTGAGAGAGTGAGATGAGAGACTAGAGAGAGTGAGGAGAGAGAGTCAGGAGAGATAGAGAGGCAGACAAACACACACAAAGAGGTGAGGAGAGAAGAGCGAGAGAGAAAGGAAGAAAGACTACTCGATGAGGAGAGAGAGCAGACAAACACACACCAAACCAAAGAGAGTGGAGTGAGCGGGTTTCTTGGAGATCCTCTGATTGAGAGAGATGAGGGAGATGAGCGAGTGGATGAGAGGCTCCCATGTCCTCCGTCCCCCTCTCCCGACTGGACCATGTAACGCCCCACCTCTTGTGAGAGGGGAGGACTTTACTGAGAAACGTGAGATGATTGGGGTTGATGATAGGTGGATGATGATCGACGGCCGAGGAGTGGGGTAAGGGTAGCGGATTCGAGAGGAGTTGAGTCCAGAAGAGGGATCAGGGTTTATTTGATTTGAGAGGTAGTGATCCTGTGAGACTTGGGATTGGATGAGTTTGATGGAGACCGAGATTACGAGAGATCCGAGAGAGATTTTGAGACGATTATATTCCGACGATTGAGACGGAGATCGGGCTTAGGGAGTTGAGAGAGAGGAGAGAGAGAGAAAGAGAAACACACACAAATGATGAGAGAGAGAGAGAGTTGAATTTTGGAGATCCCGGGCTTTTGACCTTGATGGAGAGATGTTTCTGACATCTGAGAAGGAGATGAGGGGAACGAGAGATGTGAGACATGAGATTGTTGATGAGAGGATTTGAGGGAGGAGTGACGTCAGACGAGATAGAGGAGAGGCGGACAAACACACACAAAGGTGAGGAGAGAAAGGAAAAGTATAAAGAGATTGATGAGGAGCGAGAGATTAAAGATGAGAGAGAGAGACGATCGGAGGAGAGAGAGAGAGAGAGAGAGAGATGAGAGAGGAGGATTATAGATGAGAGAGAGGAGTGAGATTGAGTTTGAGAGATGAGGGAGGAGATGCGCCTGAGGAGAGGAGATTTTTTTTGGGATTTGGGTGAGAGAGATGAGAAAGAGATGAAGCACAGAGATGAGAGAGAGAGAGGGAGAGATGAGATTGTCGAGAGATTGAGCTTGGAGAGAGACGGATGTAAGAGAAGAGGGTTACTGATGGGAGAGAGATGATGGAGAGGAGAGAGTCAGAGAGATTAGATGAGCAGACCAAACACACACAAAGGATAGAGGTTTGATCGAGAGAGCGGAGAGGGAGAAGATGCGAGAAATGAGGAGGAGATGAGAGAGAA
>NC_061842.1:15931501-15934001 GCF_019202785.1 Penaeus chinensis
GCTATGGACCAGGTGATTAGATTACAAACAAATTCTGGGGCAAAAAGTCGATTTATAAGGTAGGTTAAGGCTGATGAAGGTAGAGAGTAGACCTAGTGACCATCATTTAAAAGTATATACGTGTCCAGATTATATAGCTGACCGACGAAATAATTAAAGAGCTACTTGGACCACCTCTTCATGAACAAGCCAACATTTAAGTAAATTAGAGTTTTACAAGGGTATACTTTGGGAGATTTTGGGAGCTAGAATGAATTTCAGAAGCAGGGAGATGGGGGAGGATGTTCACACACACACACACACACACACACACACACACACACACACACACACACACACACACACACACACACCTACTAGGATTATTTTTGAACTAGTAGTACATTAAATTCATCGACAGACTGCTGCATCCAACATGAACAGGCCAATTATAAATCTGAACAATCAATCAAAAGCCAATTAAATGGAAGACGGTTTCAAATATCCATCTAATAATGAATTCCAAATATCAGGGATAATATATTCCAAAAATAGACTTTAATATCCAAGCCTTCATCAATCCTAAAAGATAATTTTTGTTTCAACTTGAACGTTATAGAATACAATCGAGATGGACTAGCAGCAGACGACCAGCAAGATGATTTCCGACCAATTTCTGATATTTTACAGACAATTGCTCTGTTCCGTTACGCGTAATGTGGGTTGGGCGTTCGGGTGTGGGCAGAGACGTGACCACGGGCGTCCTTCGAGTCCAAATTTCTTTTTTTTCTCACTTTTTTTCACTTCTCTTTTTTTCGACGCCGATATTCCAAGGGCGGGTCCTCTCTTGCTCATTCACGCTGTGCCATTTTCTGTTGGGACACTGACAGAAAGAAAACGGAATTCCTCTTCGTCATTACCGGGTAGGAATGTTTTTTCTATAAAGGGATATTTCGCTCTTAAGAAACCGAAAACAGAAGAGGGGTTGAATACACGCTGAGTAAAGAATGGACAAGAATGAGCTGAAGTAGCGAGAGGCGAGATTTGATGAATTTTTGTAAATAGTTCTACATGAAGTCGAAGGCCTTGGGCAAAGAGCCTTGACTTTCCTCCTCTAAAGTTTACGGAGCTAAAAATAAGATAAATATAAATAGTTCCCTTTGGATATTATAATTTATTTTTTTGTGATCTGGGACAGACTTATAAGGACAAGAGAGGGATAAATTACCTCTTTTCGCCCACTTGCATAGAATGGCTACGAACGCATCATCGTAATAGTACATTCGGCATGACGTTCACATATTTCCTCTAAAATAATAGTACAGGGACTACTGGTTATCAAAATCGCAATTTCAAAACTTCCCTCGCAGTACCACGAAAGACCACTGCAGAGTTCGACCACACTTAGGGAAATCGACCACACTTAGGGAAGCCGAAAGAATCTTCTCCCCAAGCACAAAAGGGAGAAGAGCTCGGCGGATGGACGAAGGGAAGGAGGCGTCGGCGAGGGAGATGGCCGATGAGCTCTGCCTGCCACACCCTTTAGCTCCTCCCTGCCCTCAAGCGGTCCTCCCAGAATTCGCAAAGGAGGCAAAAACTGGAGGGCTGGCGACCACCTACCATCCTGTCTCCTTTTTTTTGGGGGGTGAAATATCCCCTTTAAGGACGTTCGATGGACGATATGAACTTGCTACAACATCCTCAAAGCCTTAATCTAAAGAAATATTAAATAACAATACACCAAGAACAATTCCCTTAGAACATCCCAAAGGCACCAAAGCACCTCTCTAATCCTCACACTAATCATACATAATCACATTTACATCCAAGATGGTAAACCGAAGACCTTGTCAAGGCGGAATTTCAAGGACTTAAGCCACTCGGTCGTTCCGGGGAACTCCCTGGCGTTTGTTCGTCTGTGCAGTGTCCAGGCTAAGCCAGATGTGGTCGCGTTGCCGATCTCCGTGGCATTTGTGCGTATAAAGGAAGCCATTGACGATTATTTGTGTATGGTATTAAGCGTCAAGGTCGGTCACTGTGGGATGGGGACGTATATGTACTTTCTGGAGATGCAAGGACTACGGGCGTATAACTGCTCATTGTCATAGAGGGATAGGTGTATACATAGGTAAATAAGTGGGTAGAGAGATAGAGAGATAGTCCGATAAGATTAATGTACCCTTATGGATTTGCATTTAGTCGGTTTCAAACTTTGTAGAACAGTAAGTAGTGGCACTTCAATCGGTAATTATTTAAAAGTGATTTTATAGTTTGTGAGTTTGCTGTAAAATTAGTCATTAAGAAAATTTTCTTGCAAAAAAAAAAAGCTGGGAAACTTTTAGCAGTATTAGTTATTTGAATTGGAAAATAAACAAAAGCAAATCTATACTGACAACAAAACAGGAAGTCATTAATGATAAGGTGATTCGCAGAGCCAATTGATTATTATCTAAAAAGCTAAACAGACCAGGTATTTCAAGGAAAGCAGGACGAAATGACTGCAAGGAAACTAACTGAAGTA
>NC_061842.1:15941501-15944001 GCF_019202785.1 Penaeus chinensis
TTTTCACTTAGTAAGATGCACACTCAGAAATAATGTTGTTGTTTTTTTAATTAAAATTAATATTATTATGCATACAATATTAGCATACAATTATGACATTTACTCAAAATGTACATTTAGAATGATTCTAATTACTTAAGTTGCCCATTGAGAAGAATATAACTTACCCAAGTTGCACATTGAGAAGAATATAACTTACTTAAGTTGCACATTGAGAAGAATATAACTTACTTAAATTTCATACTTAGAATTATATTATAGACCGACGATACATAGTCACTCGATCTAACTCATTTATACTCATTTTGACTCACACTCATCGACTCTGAGATACTTGTAACCCCACTTAAGTATAGACTCAATTTTACACATTCTTGCACACTGTCACTCACAAAGACACACACATATACACACGTACACCCACACACACACACGCGCGCACACACACACGCACACACAGACACGCACACGCACACACACACACATACACAAACAAACACACAAACACACACACACATACACACACACACACACACACACAAGTACACAAGCACACAAACACACAAACACATACACGCGCATATACTTTATCAGCTGTTTTGGAGATCATTATTCAAGGTCTATGTAGCTTGAGTCACCTTGGTTTTTATATAACAATTAACAAGTAAGTCCATTTTTTTCATATTTGCGTATCCCAAGAAATTATTTAAGAATGAAAGAGAGAGAGAGAGGACGAGAGAGAAAGAGAAAGAGGAAGAGCGAGAGAGAGAGAGAGAGAGAGAGAGAGAGAGAGAGAGAGAGAGATAAAGAGGAAGAGAGAGAGACAGAGATGGGCAGAGAGAAACACACACACACACACACACACACACACACACACACACAAACAAACAAACAAACACAAACAAACACACGTACACACAAACAAACACACACACAAACACACACACACACACGAACACGCACACACACACAAAAGGCCAAAAACAAAGACACCTACAGAAACAGAAACAAAGACAGACACAGAGAGGGAGTGAAACAGAAAGAAAAAGAACAGAGAGAGAGTAAAAAAGAAAGAGAGGGAAAGAAATCCTGATGAATAAGAAGACACCGTCAGCCCTGGAATTTTCCTCTTTTGGAAATAAAAAGAAGAGTGGGAAGTGAAGAAGATGAAGAAGAAGAAGAAGAAGAAGAAGAAGATGAGGAGGAGGAGGAGGATGAAGAGGAGGATGAAGAGAAGGAGGAGGAGGAGGAGGAGGAGGGGGAGGAAGAAGAAGAGGAGGAGGAAGGAGAAGAAGAAGAAGATGATGATGAGGATGATGATGATGAAGAGAAGGAGGAGGAGGAGGAGGGGGAAGAAGAAGAAGAAGAAGAAGATGGTGATGAGGATGATGATGATGAAGAGAAGGAGGAGGAGGAGGAGGGGGAAGAAGTAGAAGAAGAAGAAGATGATGAGGAGGAGGAGGATGAAGAGAAGGAGGAGGAGGAGGGGGAGGGGGAAGAAGAAGAGAAGGAGGAGGAAGAAGAAGAAGATGATGATGATGATGATTACAATGATGATGAGGAGGAAGAAGAAGAAGATAATGATGATAATGATTATGAAAAGGAGGAGGAGAAGGAGGAGGAGGAGGAGGAGGAGGAGGAGAGGAGGAAGAGGAGGAGGAGGAAGAGGAGGAGGAGGAAGAGGAGGAGGAGGAAGGTGGAGGAGGAGGGAGATGAGGAGGAGTAGGAAGAGGAGGAGGATGGGGAGGAGTAGGAAGAGGAAGATTAGGGAAGGAGGAGGAAGAGGAGGAAGGAGAATTAGAAGATGATGATGAGTAGGAGGAACAAGAAGATGAAGATGAAGAGGAGAGGAAGATGATAATGAGGACGATAAGCAGGAGGAAGAAGATGATAAAGATAATGGTGAAGAAGATGAAGAGGAAGAAGAAGAAGCAGGAGAAGAAAAAGGAAAAAGAAGAAGAGAACAAAGAGATTAGAAGAAGAAGAAGAAGAAGAAGAAGAAGAAGAAGAAGAAGCAAGACGTAGAATGAGTCAATAATGCATTTTGATAAATGATGAAAAATTTGGTGATATAAAAAAAAAATAATAAGGGAGAGGAGGAAGAATAGAAGACAAAGACAAGGGACACGAGAAGAAAGAGCAAGAAGAGATAAGTGAAGGAAAGGAGTTAAGAACAGAAAGAACAGATGCCAACAGCCAGAATGAAGAGGGAGAAGGAGGAGAGAGGACAATATAATAACGAAAGAAAATAGAAGAATTAGTAAGAAAATAATAAAGATTAAGGAATTATGAAGAAAGAAGGACACGTGAGAAAGAATGGGGAGAGAAGGAATAAGTTAAATGGTAAAGGGGGGAGAGGATAAAGAATAATAAAGACGAAAGGAGGAAGACGAAGAAGATAATAAAAGACAATAAGAGATATAACGAAGATTGCTTTCGGAAATAAACAATATATTTTTGTTCTTTTTTCGTGAGAGATGATCAGTTGCCAAGCATCTCG
>NC_061842.1:15953390-15960890 GCF_019202785.1 Penaeus chinensis
GGAAAAGGGTCCTCTAATCATGGTTTCTATACTTTTTGTAAGGTCTTTATTTCTTATTTATTTTTCTAGGGGTCTGAGTGGTAGTATTTTTTTTGCATAGAACATTTACAAAAGATAAACAGTGACTTGAGCCTTTTAGGTATTGGTAAAAATAACAGCTAAAACTAAGCTTGGATTATTAGGATGATCATACAATCTATTTTCAGAATGTAAATGTAATAAAGTAGTTGAGAGATGTTGAAAACATTTGACTATGGATGGATCAACCAAAACTAAGAACTGAAAAGAAAAAGAATTCAAAAGGAGTTTCAGGATGCCTGTCTATCTTAAGTCTGAGGGTATATATTGTTAGCGGTTATTGTTAAATAGTGTGTATATACAAGCATTAGAGGCTCAAACACTAGCATATTACATCTGTAAATATGTTAAACTTGCCATAGGTACTGGTACTAGCTCTATCAATCCATCAGTGAGTAAATGACAATGATTTTTCAACCTAAGGTATTAGTGTTCTGTCCGTACTCCTATGAACCATTTTACTAAGTATCTTCATATATAACAAGTTAATAAAAATAACATTAACCCAATGCAGCCAGGGAAAATGAATCAAAAATGGGGAAAACAGTGTGCTCATTTTTTATATTTTTTGAGAAATGTCTCTGCACATCTCTGCTAGTGCTTAGCCACAAAGGAGTCAATTAGTGAAAAACATATTTTTTACTAGTGCTATGAATATCGATGGTGTTATTTTTACTATAAACATTATAATTACTATAATGTTATAAACATTAGTAACAGCAAAATAAGATTACGTAAAATATTTTCGTAAATCAAAGAAAAGGATAAACGGGTGAGACAGGCAGTACTCATAATTGGCTTATAAGCGACTTAGTACAAGTGTAGCCATCTATGTGTAAAATCATTCAAACAAGTAACTCACAGTGGGCATAGCACGTACGTACACGTCATGCCCGTCGGCATTGGGTTAAACTATGATTGAACAGACAGCCTAAATTTACAATTTTCTACAAGAATTATTACATTCAAGAAATTAAAAATAACAATAAAATAGGATTGAACAGACAGCTTGAATTTCACAATTTTTAAAACAAAAAATGCTTACATTAATCACATTTAATGTAATCCAATGAGGCAGAGTAAGAAGCAAGTTTCAATATCATTTTCTTTATTTACACTTATCAATGAAGTATCACATACAAAATGTATAAACCTTTGACAGCCAAACAAAATGCTGTGTGGGATGTCAACCTCTCTGGATGTGTGTTACCTTTCTTGTCTCTGCTTCGCTTTCAATATATCTGATAGCTGTAACATAGATGCATTCAACCAATCATACAAAAATACTAAAATATTGAGATGCATTTGAATATTTTCAGTTGTGTTTTATTTCATTTTCTTTTTTTTGTTTGTTTACACTGTTATAATATCTAACCTTGTGTCACACAGCATCAATCTTCTCACAGACAGCACTTGACAGATTTTAAAGAAAAGCAACAGCATGAAGTAAGGCTTTTTAAAAATGTGTATCATATGATCGTTTGATGCACTGATATAATGAGAGCTGGTTTGAAGTATACCCAAATATCCAGCTTGTTTGATTTTGTGAATGATTAAAAGTTAAATAAAATTCATACGGTGATTTTTTAACTTAACTTGAAGAATTAATAACTCATCCCTATTCATTTCTTTTACATAAAAATTAGCATTTTTTTAACAGGCACTATGATAAAATATTGACCAAATTTCTACATAAATTTCACAATTGGGAAAATAGTCTGAAATTAGTACAAGACCAGTAAACAGTACTGGGCATTCTAAAAGTTTCTTCAAGTCTATCCATTACAATATGATGAAGCTTTTATGATATGAATCATTAGAAATCCAATTTTCTGGGACCCTAAAAATCTAATACTGTACACAAGATTTGAGACTTTTGATGAGGAAAGCCTTCTGATGATGATAAAAAGAGAAACATCTTTGAATAATGAATATCTGCCTACAGAAAGAAAATTTGTGAAGACTATTATCAAAATTACATCTACAGATTGAAGCCAATTAGGATAACATTTTTTTTTAAGTAGCAAGTAAAGAGACCAACAACACTCCAATTGCTGATGGTCTTCCATAGCCCAGGCACTGCAGATAGCCCACGATGTCTCACTTTAACTCGCTACATATTCTCAAGGCCACAAGCTTACCTGAATCTGTTTACAGAAAGAGAAAAAGAAATTGGCTGACAAAAGTTTCTTCTGCCTTTTAAAGCAACACTTTATAAGATAATGCAGGACATATTCTTCAAGCCAAAAACATATACAATCACACTGCTAAATCTAAGTCACATTCTGATGCTGTGGTCTGCTGAAAATCCTTACCTGCAGATCACTCAGAGCATACCAAAGCCCTGAGAGTACTTGATGGCTTTATAGAGGCGATCCTTGAGTTTTTCTTTACTAGAATATTCAGGTAGAAGTAGAACATTGAAGCAGGTGTGGGCAGTTGGTAGCCTGAAAAGATACACATATGGAATGTTTTTAAACATATAATGTAGATTTAGCAGCTTATTATGAATGGATCTTGATCTGCACCAGGATTTCCAAAGCGTCCTAAATTTAGACTGAGAAGTCTGGATGCCATTGTCTTTTTAGTCATACCACAAGACAACCTTGTAACACCACAATTCTGGCATCCACAGACTATCAAAACTATAATTTAAAAATCAATATGCATCACCATAAAACTTATTCTTAACACTTGATCATATAGATCAAGCAGTTTATGCAATCAAGTTACCTGTCACAGTCGGGGCCATTGCGAGCGATGATGAGCTTTAGTCTTGCCAGGCCTCCAACTGGCACTCTTGCTGACCCTGTAGTGAACTGAAGCAACTTCTTTTTATCTTCAGTACTCATGTCATGAACCAATTCCCAAAAGGCTTGCACGATTGCAGTCTCACTGCTGTAGCCTCCATCATATTCTGCCGATTTCATCAGCTCCAAGAAATCATAATGCTGTAACCGAGAAAAGTGATTTTATGAGTAGTACAAAAAGAACATAAAAAAATTGATACATGTAATTTGATGAGTAAATTATCAAAGACCATTATTTGTTTGTTTGTTTTTTTAAGTAAAAATAACCAAAGTTATTATTCAAAATGAAATCACTGAAGAAAATATACTAAAATAGTGTTATTGAAAAGTGAACCATCCACTCTTAATAAAAATCACAATATGGTGATTTGGGTGAAAACAATATCAATTAAACCTGAAATAAACAAAATTTACTGCAAATAATTAGAAATCCAAAATATTAAAGATAAAAAGTCGATACCAAATAGATTAAAGAGAAGAAGGGAGGGAGAGAGGGAGGGAGGGAGGGAGAGAGGGAGGGAGGGAGAGAGGGAGAGAGGGAGAGAGGGAGAGAGGGAGAGAGGGAGAGAGGGAGAGAGGGAGAGAGGGAGAGAGGGAGAGAGGGAGAGAGGGAGAGAGGGAGAGAGGGAGAGAGGGGGAGAGGGGGCGAGGGGGGGGGAGAGAGAGAGAGAGAGAGAGAGAGAGAGAGAGAGAGAGAGAGAGAGAGAGAGAGAGAGAGAGAGAGAGAGAGAGAGAGAGAGAGAGAGAGAGAGAGAGAGAGAGAGAGAAATATATATACGCACGCATGCATATATATCTTCTAAAGCCTATTGTATTCTTACCTGTGACCCACAAACCAGAAGCTCTAATTCTTCTGGTCTAAAAAGATTTGCCAGAGGAGAGTCATCTGTAACCATGTTGAAGCCCCGCCTAAACGCTCGAAACTGTCGCTCAACCATCTTGTTCAACAAGAAGTCCGCATAGAGTTCTACAAATTCCTGAAAGATGAAAATGCAATTATGCAAAAGGGATCTCTATGCATGGACTGTAATTAACTATTGGGAACAAGGTCTTATGCCCAGAGCAAAATATCAATTTAATCAAGATTTTATTAACAACAATTCAAATTACATGTTTGCTTGACTGGTTAACAAAAATGTTTCCTCCATCCGCTTTCAGGTCATGAGTAAGACTGGTACCAAAGACATCCTGGTAACCAACTCTGAAAGTCTGCATGAAGACGTCTTCCATATCTTCACCTTCGTATTCTAGAAGTTCCACAAGGCTACGATACAGCGTCTAAGAGAGAGATGGGAAGGTAGAATATAGATAACAGAATATCATTTGAAAAATTACCAAGCGCATACACAAAATATGAATATTCCTTGAAAAATAATAATTATTCTTACCAATAACATTCAACAAACACTATTGGTACATACTGTATTCCAGTCCCGGAGATCATGAAAAGACCCAGGTTTACTGCAGAGTTTCTTGTACATAACTGGTGGGAAATGTACATCTAATATAACATTATTGTAGATAGCCAGCCCAAGGACAATGCCCACCAGGGTGAATTGAGCATCACTTTCAAAACAGTTGGGGTTGAACCAAAATGTTCTAGTTTCGTTGTTGCGACAGAACATAGCTGTAAAAAAAAGGGAGGGGTAAGTATGTAGCACAAGTGGAATATTTTAGAAATTAAGAGATTTTATGCAATGCATTAAAATTTTGTAATAAACTCAAAAGAATATTCAAAACCAAGCAAAAGTATTATTCATCTTATTAACTTTTTTACAATATTATAAAGAGAACTGGCTCCCAGCTCAGTATAAAGAAATAACTTATCTAACAAAGATATTTATAAAAGGGGAGACCACTGTAAATCTTACATGCACCTTTTCTTCTAAAGATGATAATAACAAAACTAAAAATTAAAATGAGAGAGGGTGGAAAAGGATGAGAGTGAAAGAGAGGGGGAGGGGAGTGGAAGAGAATGAGAAACAGAGGAGAGAATGGGGGAAAATGACGGATGAGAGTGGAAGGGAATGCGAGAGTGAGGGAGGAGTGGAAGAGATAAATGAAACAGAAGTAGGGAAAGGAAAAGAGGAAGGAAATAGTAAGAGAAAGTGAAAGAACATGAAAAAAGTAAGAGTGGAGTGTATAGAAAATAAGAGAGAAACTGTCAGAAAACAAATAAAAGAGAGAGAATGAGAAGCAAAGAGAGAAAGGGAGTGGAAGGGGAAAGACACGAAAAATAGGTTACAGTGCCAGCTTAAAATAGGAAGAGAGAATGAATAAGGAAAGGAAATATAAAGCTACTAAATAAAATAGTAGATATAGCTGTTGTTTATTATCATATCTTTAATGTTTTAGTATTTTCTTATCACTATTCAAATTAGTACTTATACAGAAATTTATCACATGTCTATATATCAAATATAACTACTGGTTATATTTATCATTATCATTAAAAAAAAAAATCAAATTATACCCAAAACCTATAACATAGAAGCATTCAGAAAACAATCTTTGATTACTCCTAAAAACACAATAAATAAATGAAACTTTCTTCCTCCCTCCCATTCCCTTCCTTAACTGCAGAAAAATGACCACATGATTTCACCATACATTTACAAAGCACTGAATCTAATCTATTTGCACCTTGCTGAATACATCATCGTGTTTCCATTCATTGTTCAGTTAAGCTGCAATTCAAAATCCTTGCAGTATCTAATTGAAAACCTCTATCCTCATTTTTTTACTCTGCTCTTACTCTGAAGGGTGTGTGAATATGATAGAAACAATGATTGCTGTACCATACTGTAGCATGTCGAAAATACAATGTTGACATTATATATACAATTGCAAAAAGGTGTATATAAATAACATCAGGAAAGTGAAGAAACAAAGAATAAAAATAAGAAAATCTCTTCTAAAGGAGGCCAGTCATATGTTTTGATTGTTTTATACATTTCAAGACAAAATTCTTTACTAACACCTAATCTACGTTCTCATGTACTTTCACTATACATGATATTCAATTGCTTCTTGTTACTCACTTGACTAACACTATGAAACTAGGCAAAATTATCCTTTTATATACAACTAAGCAATCAATCCATAGTACTATTGGCTTAAACACCCGTATCCCCTTGTTATAATGCATCCTGCCATCCTAACAAAATTACCAAAGCATCAACAGAAGCCTAGGCCTCTCATTTTGAAACGAACTTGATATTTCTTCCCTTTACATACTCTATCTTCACAATTTTTTTTTTACACAAACACTACCTCATCTAAAAACCTACAAATGTATATCATGAAAACTGAAAACAGGAATTACTTAAGACGCTTGACACTCCTGATACTAAATAATGTAAACAAATTAGCCAACAAGTATTTTTGTGTGTGTGTGTGTGTGTCTGTATGTGTGTGTGTGTGTGTGTGTGTGTGTGTGTGTGTGTGTGTGTGTGTGTGTGTGTGTGTGTGTGTGTGTGTGTGTGTGTGTGTGTGTGTGTGTGTGTTTATTATATATATATATATAGACACACTATATATATAGACACACACACACACACACACACACACACACACACACACACACACACACACACACACACACACACACACACACACACACACACACACACACACACACATACATATATATAGCTATCTTAAATAAAAAATAATTCCCATCAATGTGGATACATCCATTGCAAATAATTGTTAAAAGCAAAAATAATCTATCTTTATTTATCACTTGATATGTAAACATCCACTAATGCTAACTTTACTATATCAGGCAAAGATGGATTCAATGGGCTGGCAAAAACTGATGACTGGTTGGCAGCTGGGTGATGATGAGAATTACCTAACTGGCAGGATGGTGATGGCAATTATATCAAATACAATGATGTTAATAAGATATGCTGCATTCATTATCATCAAGCTATTATGTGCATATTTGCCTTGTTAAGAGAAAAGAGTATAAAGAAGAAAGTAATGACTGATGACAGGTGACTGATGACAGATGATGAGAGTTGAAAAAGGGTGATTAAAAGAAGTCCACTGACAGCTCTTAATAACTGCACTCCATTCCACGTATGAAACACCATGTCTCTCTGTCAGTCTCTAAGTACCAAGGACATATCATCAACTCTTGAATTAGCTGATCTACAGTATCTATACTGGAGCGCTATCCAAATTAACATTTATACAAAAAAAACTTGCCTTACTTTCTTCTCTAAAAAATAAACTTAACATGAAATTCTATCAACAATTCCATAAAAAAAGCCTTACTTTCAAATACTTATTCAATATATTTTGATTTCTTTACAACTGTAACCTATAATCCTTACAATAGTATTTTTTTTTACCTTTTAACATTAATAAATTTCAAATACATTCTCAGTAAACAGATACAGAATAGGGCCTACATAACCAAATATATGTGTGTGTGTGTGTGTGTGTGTGTGTGTGTGTGTGTGTGTGTGTGTGTGTGTGTGTGTGTGTGTGTGTGTGTGTGTGTGTGTGTGTGTGTGTGTGTGTGTGTGTTTTTATTATATATATATATATTTTATATACATATATATATATTTTATATACATATATATATTTTATATATATA
>NC_061842.1:15973390-15983390 GCF_019202785.1 Penaeus chinensis
TACATACACACATATATATACATACATATATGAGTATATCCTTGATTTTTGGAAATATTTTTTGGGATTTTATAATGTAATCAGTAATGTCAATAACAGTATAAGAATTATAATGCCTTTAATAAAAATAACATCAATATTTCATAGCACTGGTTAAAAAAAAAAAAAAAATCTGAACTCAAGGCAAGGAAAAAATCAAGTCTCCTTTGTAGCTGAGCACTTGCAGAGTCATCTCAGTGGTTACATATCACAAAATAATACTACAGTGAACACATTTTTCTGCTGACGGTGGGCTAATGTATACGTACATTTATTACAGATATATTCAACAATTGCCTTTAAAAATAAATTAAACTATATTCATAAAATTCCAACACTAACAATGAAAAAAAAATGCCAGTAACTAAAATCTGAATAACCAAGCACATACTGGTTCAAACCAACACAATGAGAATGTGGTGTTTATTTGCAGATTCCACTTACCTTGCCAGAGGATGCACAGTTGGGGTTGTCACAATTTGGATTACCGCATCCATCAGTCAGCTGGAAGTAATATTTTTCTATGAGTTGGGCAGCTGCGCGTTTCATATCTCCACCTTGATGTTGGGATGGCCACTGCCTCCCTTCCTGCTCTGCCTCACCACTTTGCACTTCTTCATGCCCAAGACTATTACTCCTGAAATATAAAAAAAAAGAGAACATTATATGATACAGACACTACTTCTATTCATATACATCAAAAATTAATATTCATCATAATCAAGAATTAATTTAATTAGTGTGCATATTGGCTAAAAATGGTGAGACAATAATAATGCCTTACTTTTGGGGGGTTTTGGTATTCGTTATATTTAACCACTTGAAAACAAGTTCCAGAGAAAGGAACTCAAGGTTCATAAAGAATGTAGGTATTTTTCATTATTTATTTCCCCTCTTTTATGTGTCAGCATGTTTAAGTGGTTAAGTATTCATTATTTTTTATAACCATGTCATCTGGAGGAAAAGTGGAAAAGCAGAAAAGCGTGAATTTAACAGTAACACAAACTGTAATTGTTAATATTAGCCACTAGACTTAGTGTTGGTAACTATGGACAAACAGCAATACCAGACGAAAGTTAAAAATAAACTAATAGTGTGTTCAATATGGATATATAGAATTTAATGGTTATTTAAAACTATCTGCTGCACCAACAGCTTGGGTATATAGGAGGCCTTCTCTGGCTATTCTATATAGTACAGACACAACCACCAGACACCAAGTCCCCAACTCCACATCATAAAATTTATTCAATAATCTATGTTGCCATGACTAGGTGTGTCCTTTGGGCACTGCCTTTAGAATGCACGGCAAGATAGAGCTAAAACTCAGAAGCAAGTGGACTTCAGCTGCGAGTGCCGCTTTCTGTGATCTTTTTCCTCTATTTGTGGCATTACCATTTGCATGTGCAGATTATTTCCTGTACCAACAACTGCAACTTTTAGTCCTATACAAGAACATCTTCAATTTGCCTTAGCTTAGTGTGACCATACAGTAAAGATTAACCCATATACCTCCTGAGGTGTACTCATACAACTGGCTGGGCTATATTATGATCAAGACTCAATACAGGGAATCCCTATTATTTATCATTTCACTCTTTCACCACTAACATTTTGTAGATCTCTGTTAATCACATTTCACTCATATCAAACATGGAATACATGACGATCCTGCTCCCTTCATAAGAAATCAGCCGAGACAGCTGATATAAGAGGTAATGATCCTCTTTCATCTACTCAGGCGCAGTCCAAATCTTGTTCGTTCCTTCAGTCACGCGTCAATGGCCATCCCTCAAAACTCATATATTGTGAGTAATAATTACCTCAATGTTTCACAACTTCTGATGTTGGCCTTTTTCTTTTGTATTAATTATTCTTTAATAAACATGTAGGTATTACTCTTTTTATCTTTTATCATTTTATATTTAATCTTATTATATTGAGACTTCAAGCATTGGATGTTACAGTCCTGGTCCACATTTCACCCATTTATGATGTAGAATATAATGTATTTGTGAAATTATGATTCTCTTGTATTTTTCTGGTCCCTATTAACAACAAGAGCCTTTATAATAATACTTAACTTTTAATTCCGGTAATTCATTTCCTCTTAAGTGTACTTTTCATAAATTCATTAAAAGGTTTTTCATACAACAGTGATTACAATAATACTGGCATATGTGATCAAAATAGATAGCTGGCAGAACTGAATTTGATTCATTTTATAAGACTGCCTCTTTTTTGTATCTTCTTACACAAGCACATTCATAATCATACAGAGGATTATCTTATTTCCAAAGACATAAAAAATAATAATTAATAAATGCAGTTAATTGTACAGTAAATGTTTAAGATGTGGTCAGTATAGGTTAGATATCAAACATGTGCTGTATGTTAGTGGCACTAAAGAAAGGTGGTATAGCCTCCTATATATCCAGCCTGAACAGACATTAATGATACATACCATCAAGCCCTCACTGTACACTATCTCTCTTCAGTTCTGGCAAAGGCCAACGTACCTTACCAGCCAAGAGGTTCAACCAATTCCTCATTTGATGATAAATCACCAAAAAGATCTACAAATGGTATTTACAATGTCCATGTTCAAAACAAGATTCAGAATTCCTCATGTAGCTTAGTTTGGTGTTTGTTCATTTTCTATACAATCATTCCATTTTAGAGTTAGTAACTTATAGTAATCTATTGAAAGTGAGATTAACACACATACAGGAAAATGTTACAAAAATGTCCCCTCATCCCCATTAACTGCTGCTGTCTCCCACACCTGTTGCCACACCCACACTGGCAAAAGCCAACTACTTACATATACACTGGATTAGTAAAACTTTAACAGTACCCTCGTAATTAATTTTAGAAAATAAAAAATTATAAAATAAAACCTAAAATCATTCCATGGTCTACCTTGTCATTACAAATGGTGATTTGCTAGCCTTTTCTAGGGTGTTAATAGGCATATCACATAATATTACCAAGAGCAATACAAAGAGATAGAGGGAAATGGACACCGCCATCTTATAGAGCAAATACCGGTACAGCTACTGCTACCTCATATTTACCATAAAATTATAAAAACATCCGCTGCATAACAATACTCAGAGACTAAGTCAACAACACCCTCACACAGCTAGATGTCTTAATGTCATGTTGTCTATAAGTTGGCACAGGGTGTTTGTGCCCCCTTTCTAGGGAATAAAAGGCGGGAAAGGTTAGGTTTGGATTTTAGGGTTCGCATGACACCCAAATCTGGTTTTGGGACTTCATCTTTGAAGGATGCGCCACTCTCGTTAACAGATATCGGCACAACTGCTACAGCAATCACTCAAGAACACTATTAGGCTGGACGTAAGATTTTAGGCCTTGAATCACAGGTCACAAGTTACGTGTTCTTGTTGCTATAATTTTGAGAAAAGCCTTGTTCTGACAGCCACTCTGGGCTTTTGTAGTGTTTAACCAAAATAATCTTTTAAAAATATGTGTATGTGGACATCTACATTCATACATAAAGCAAGTAGTGATGTTGATACATAAATGATGTAGTGTACACTGACATAAAACAGAAATTTCTTCTGTCGTCTCTATATCAACCAGCTGACACTCTCCCTTGCCAGAATCTTATCCCTCTAATGACTTCTCAAACTTCAAACAAACCAAATTCCTTTAAAAAAGACGACTTTCTGGCCAAAACACAGAAAATAAGGTCGGGTTTCATCTGCCACCAAGACCCGGGTCGCCACTGCTCCCCCCACACAGCCTGAGGCTCGCTCACCTGAACCACGTAAAGCAGAGGTCTTAGAGAATACAAGGAGACACGAAAGGGGTCACATTGGAACACGACTCGTAATACAACACAGGTGAAGACCCCAGACAGACCCCAGACATAGACCCCAGTCCCATGATTACCTGGTGCCTCCCCCGGCCCCACTCGTCTCTGGGCTCTCTTCTGGTGAACTCATCAACTTCCGCTGCTCGACTTTATCTTAAAAAATGGAGCCTGGATGAGTCTTAATTAAAGCTAAATAATCCCGGCGCGAGTTAATGATTCTTGCTTCCCTAAACTACATCGTCGCCATGTCCCTTTCAACTCAGCTGGGAAAATTCGCGAGTGAGAAAAATTGGCGAAAATGCAGTAGGAGGGATGGATTTGTGGGTATTTGGTATTTTTGAGGAGGTTAAAATTCTGTGTTTAGGTTCTGCTTTATTTTCTTGTATATACGATGGCTCGTGTTCCAGTAATTCAACAAAACATTTTGAAGTTTTAAAAGTTCGCGATATTACTTCGGCAGGAATGGACTGAATCAATGGTTCTTTCCCATTTATCAACATAATAACTTAAATTGTTTTTGCTGTCATTTATAATCTACACTATTTCAATTGCCACATTTTTAAAGATTATGATTTTTTAAAATACAAGCTTACACAGAAACGGTAGTGCGCAATTACACAAGCCAATGAAATTAAAAAAGAAAATATGGGAATGTACTCTGCATTTTAAACGCAATTTCACATCGTCATTGTGAAAGAATGTATTTGGGATTTCTTTAATCTAAAAATATAGCATAGACTATCGATGTGAAATTATTATAAAAAGGCCCAATGTCAGCTTGTTTTCATAACAAAATATAGATAGAGTCATTTTCAATACATTAAAATGTATTTTTATTATCTGAATGATTTTCTGGCACATTGATGGTCATGGACTTTCCTCGTGAAGGGCGTGACTGTGAAACCATTGCATGAGTCGCAGCATATAAGTAAATGCAAGTCACTTTCAGGCAGTCCTTAGGCTAAGATGAAAGCAGCAGCTATCAGAAAAAGGACAATGATGTGGTACTAAGAAGTAAACACCCACATGTTTCATATGTTCCGTTACATTACATTACCAATATGTGTGAGAATATTCTGTAAATAGTTAGGTTTGCATGACAAAACACTTCGCAGTGCGCATACTTGTTTAATGAGGTCATTGATACGCAGCAATGTTGACTGTTTATACATTTAACTGGGCTTTTTTTCAGGATTATACAGCAAGAACAGCAAACGGCAGATGATGAACAACGCATACAGGAAACACATTTGAATAACAATCTCACAGCGGGGAAGGCTGTGCCGCAGATAACGATAAGCGAAACATGTTGCGGACACGTTACTTGAAATCGTTTAAACATTATAAGCTGTATTTCAATCTCACCGACTTTGATAGTTTATCATCAGAAAGAGAGGAAAACGAGAATATGTCTTGTGTGTTATTTGTTTGACATTTATTCGAACTATCTATACAAGACAATTTGTTCAAATGATATTTAATCAGTTTAATGCATTCACTTCAAAATATTGTTTGCAACGAAACGAGTGTCTCTGCGATCTACTTCATAAATTTGAACTGTCCCAGCCCTGCTTTTATTTCCAGATTTGTCGTTACACATTTGCTCAAAATGGTCTCCCACAAGTTTGCATTCTTATTTGTTTTATCCGTTGGATTAGTAGTTTATAAAGCCGGTCAAGTAAAAACTGTTTAACACAACATGCCTAAGAAATGATGAATGAGAACTCTGTCAAGAAGCGGCATTTCCTGTAGAAATCATTTTACTATCAGGAACTCTGGGTCTACCAGGATTTTCTTCTTTTTTCATTTATTTGTTATTTACCGATATCGTACCATCTTCATATTACATCTTGGATATATTTTTGTCGTGTCCTCTATTAATCTTATACTAATGTCTATATATATCTATATATGTATATATCGATATACTTTTACATATACATAAACATATACTTATGCATGACATTCATATATGTTTACATATGTGTATGCACATATATAATGTATATATATATATTATTACGTATGTGTATATGTACACACATACGCGTAGTCACACAAACACACACTCACAAGTACACAAACACACACACACACACACACACACACACACACACACACACACACACACACACACACACACACACACACACATATATATATATATATATATATATGCATTTATGTATATATGATATATATACATATATATTCACCCCCTCATCCCCCTCACACACACACACACACACACACACACACACACACACAGACATATATATATATATATATATATATATATATATATATATATGTGTGTGTGTGTGTGTGTGTGTGTGTGTGTGTTGTGTGTGTGTGTGTGTGTATACATATATACGAATATATATAAGTAATATATATATATAATATATATATATATATATGTGTATGTGTGTGTGTGTGTGTGTATGTGTGTGTGTGCGTGCGTGCGTGCGTGCGTGTGTGTATGTGTGTGTGTGTGTGTGTGTGTGTGTGTGTGTGTGTGTGTGTGTGTGTGTGTGTGCATGCATGTGTGTGAATGTGTGTATGTGTGTGTGTATGTGCTATATGCCATTCCACCAAAGACACTTTCAATTTGATAAAAGTCTACCTAAATGAGAGTCGCGTCTCATATATTTTGATCGTTGCTTCACCAACATCTTGTATATTGTGATAGTGATGAAACATTTCCTATTTGTATACAGTATTGCTAGACACATGTTTTACGCCATTCGTTGCACAGAGCATTTGTTAATGAAGTATTGACACGACCGCATAGAGGCTTAGAATTTTAGCGTTCACCAAAATGGAGTAGAAAGCATGCAAAACTAGGTTATTTCTGTTTTGGACAAATGCTAATACATGTAATGTACAATACATTGTATGGTGAAATATTCGTTGATGCCAGAATATAATACATGAAAAGGAAAATTAGCCATGCATGAAATATGAAAGCAAAAGAGGAGAAATTTAATTAAAATGTTTTTATCCATCCTGGCCATTTGTACCGAGGACACGTTAGTACCACACGAGTAGTGCAAGGTAACATCACATAACGCGTTGCTTGTGATCACTATGGCAATTGGTAGCGTTATTCGAGCGCCTGTCACATGTGAACTTGCTGCATTTCAAGGTTAGTGGGCGCTATTTTTAATGATGCCATTTTGATAGACGTTTATTTTCTGAAAGACTTGACTGAACTCTGTAAATGAACAATGTAATTCTCTGAATGAATAAAATAAAACCCATTTATCTCTAATATGACACCATGTTCATTCACAACACGCACCACAACGTGACAGTATGCCTGAAGTTTCGGCAAGTTTTCTCAATTTGTAATATTATCGATGTGCACAACCCTTCTGCAATATCTGATAACAAAGAAAAAAGGAGAAACATTGCCGATTTGTCTTTGTCGTGGGAAAATCCTCGCGGACAATAGAAGCATTTTGAAGATCATAAAAATATCCCCATCAGGTAATTTGGGTGTCCATTATAACAGGAGCGGAGATGAATCAATACGTTCGCTCCTCCCCCGTCACGCACTCCACGCGCACCTGAGATAAGAATCCTTCCTTAAACTGGGGGAAAGCCTCTCAGTTATCCCGGAAACGATGATGCTGACTAATTTTCACGTCGATCACCGAGCTTGTAATAAAAATTAAAAACTGAAGGTTTTAAAATGATACGGTCTACGTTTCGGAAAGAAATGAGAAAACATCTACTCGTCTCAATTATCCCGAAATCAATGATTCTAAATAGTTTCCCGTAAGATCAACAATTTCCTAAAATACATAAGGTTTGAAGGAACCAAAAACTGTTTATCCACGTTTAGAAAGGACAGGGAGAAAATATAGTTCCTCATCTTCCATACATGTAACAAGAACCCTTTACGAGAGCAACATCATTGGGTGAATGGACCGCCTCGCACACCTCTCCAACACCTTCCCTGTTTTGAGTACTGAGCTAAGGCTGCGTGACCGTGAGTGTCTTGCTATACGCGTGTAGGGATTTATATGTGTTTGGCGTGTTGGTAGAGATGGTGAAGATATGGGATATAACAGAAAAAACACCGATAAAGCTTTCTCCCTCAAAAGCTAACCGAGGTATTCTCTCCGAGTGAGTTGCACTTGCAGTCTTTCCCTGCAAGTAAGACTATTTAATCCGTCTCATCTATCCGTACTTGGTTACTGATGATATGCAAGAATTCTCAATCTATTAGCTTTGAATACATATACGTATACATACTGTATATAACAACTCGCCTATTCTATTGCATCGTCAACCCAAAAGTGGTAGAGCTTTGCCGTAGAGTTAGTAATGTAATACCAGTACTTATTTGCAATGGAATGAATAAACTTGCTGTAGATTCCTTGAAACGAGGATGTTAACATTGATCTGTTGCTGTTTTGAAAATTAGTGAGAGCTTTTTCGTAGATTTTCTTGGCAGGTATTAGCTACTACAGCCAAAGGGATGTATGATAAACATAAAACATAATACTAAAGGACTCCTAATATTTGATCAAACTTGAGAGATTTTGAATACAGATAAAAGCTTGTAAGTAAAATTGATCTTCCTTAGGTATTAAGTAAGTTATGTTTATAAATACTGATTGCAAAATTGTTATTAAAAAAGTAGGTTTAAATTCCTATTTTTTAGGGTGAAAAAGCATAGAATAGTCATAGAAATGAAAATTTCTTGATTGAAGCAACTGTTATGTAGTAATGAGTACATTCTGTAAGGCAGACACCTTGGTAGTAGTGTTTGCAGATTATCCTTGAAATAGTTGTTCTTTCCCTTTTACCTTACCCCTTTACTAATATACCATATCAGATAGACTTAGTAAATTCAAGTTGATTTTATATCGCTTGATAGAGATCTCTACTTACGTACATATTATTGGCAGTGAGGGACAACTGGCTCATCTTGAGTCAAATCAGAAAAATGCTCTGCTATTTTTTTACTGTTACTTTTTAGGTAAATCTTGAATCAAAGACTATGTGGAGATAGAGAAAAACAAATGTATTTTCCATTAAAAACTTTATTAAGAAATTTAATCAAAGTCAAAAATCTCTCCTATGTGTATTTGGCAAAATACAGCTTGTAGACTACCCTGTTCAATTTCTGCTAGATAAGGAACCATTCTGAGCTCTATATTGCTAATTATGTGGGAAAGGATTTTGTCTTTTCCTGTAGTCCTGAAGGTGTAGAGACCTTGGTATTAATGCATTTTTATCAATGTTGAGGGTTTAGGTTCAAGAGTTACCTCATTTTATTATCCTTAACTTGATATGATTCAATTTGTTGATATTTAATACATCAATTTGAAATCTAGACCTGTAGTTTTGATTAAACACATTTGATTATTGATTACCATTCATCAGTAATGTCTAACAATTTTTTTTTTTTTTTTTATGTGCATAGTTAATCATACACTGCCCTTATGTTATTACACAGATTATGCTACTATTTGTAAGGAATTTATAAGCTGTTACCACTAATTTTTTCATCAATACAACCATTTGTTACAGTCCTATAAAGGCTCCCTACACCACTTTGCTGAGATTTGATATGATGCTCATAGCTTGAACAAAGGGCATTTTAATATAAATTCATGTACCCGTTTCAGATAATGCAATAGACCTATGAGACAGTTAAACATCTATTTAGCTAACTTAGTCTTTCATAGTTTGTACCACTAGTTATATTTTCTATTTAATCATAAGATAAGTTAATTTTTTTTTTTTGTATGTGTGTGTGTGTGTGTGTGTGCGTGCGTGCGTGCGTGCGTGCGTGCGTGCGTGCGTGCGTGCGTGCGTGCGTGCGTGCGTGCGTGCGTGCGTGCGTGCGTGCGTGCGTGCGTGCGTGCGTGCGTGCGTGCGTGCGTGCGTGCGTGTGTGTGTGTGTGTGTGTAGCTGTGTGTGTGTCTGTGTCTGTGGCTGTGTCTGTGTGAGTGTCTATGTTTATGTGCATGCATGTTCACGTGGGTAAGTTTGTGTGTGTGTGTGTGTGTGTGTGTGTGTGTACGCGTACCAAGTTTATAAAACTTTTCAGAAGTTGGCACTGTTCATTATGTTTTTTTAAATTTTTTTAAATCTTTT
>NC_061842.1:16015890-16020890 GCF_019202785.1 Penaeus chinensis
TTTTGTTTCTGTGCCGTATCAGAGCCTGACGTTGGCGACCATGTTTTAATTTCATGGTTGTACAAGGGAGTGTACGAAGGTGGTTTCCCGTTGCCTTCCTTCGGGTGATTGAAGAGTTGACCGTCTCTCTTCTCTATTAACACCATACCCCTGTATTAATAAATATTGAACCTGAGACAACTCCAACTACTACACCTCAAGAATCAAACCAGTGCCATCACACGAACTCACCACAACATTACATCGGTGACAAAGTAGTGGGGTATACTTACTGATATATATTACAGAGAGAGAGAGAGAGAGAGAGAGAGAGAGAGAGAGAGAGAGAGAGAGAGAGAGAGAGAGAGAGAGAGAGAGAGAGAGAGAGAGAGATAGGATGAACGGAAAAAATCATACACACAAAAAAAACAAGCAACTGACACAACCCATTCTCCTTCCAGATTACGTCTCGGGCTGCAAGAACTTAGACGAAGGCAAAAGAGAAGAAGCCATAGCCTCCTTTTGTCAGTACACGGACTTGATAACTCAGTTTCTCGCCCCGCCCTACCGAGAGCTCCATCTGGCGGTGCAGTCACTACGACTCCTGGTGGCGGCCAGAGGAACTATCCACACCGTTAGTCCTGTAAATAAATAATAGATATCTAAATTTATAGCTGTGTTGTAATATCTAACGCGTCATCTGTCTGACAGCTGAATTTTTTTTTCTGTTGATATCGTGATGATGGATAATAGTGAAAGTTCCTGATTGCCTGTAGAGGCAGCTGTACCAGTGAAGGAAATGTCCAACTGATTATATTCATTACATTTATTATGTTGATCATTTCATAAAATAAATCGCAGTTATTGTAAAATTATGTATCGTTTGTTCTTTCCTCTTTGGCTGGTGATTTTTGGTTATATATTTTCAGTGTACTGATATGTACAAGAATGAAAGGTTTCGTGACTGGTAAAAATTCAGCCATGAATGATTTCAGTTCATTATTGTCATTATTATTACTACTGTTATTATAATCATTACTATTACTATTATTATTTTACGCATGTGGGCTAGGGAACGGAATGGTTTGAAAATAACTTTTAGCGCACTTATTCCATTATTACTTTTTCGGGTTGGCGCCCCCTTGGCTTCCAGGTGGATTCCTAGCGCCCTATTTTTTTGGGTATACTTCAAATTGAAAGCAAGGTTAAAGACAAATATCTATTTCACAAATAAAACCTTATGCACTAAACCAATTCATTTAGCAGTTTTAGCTGTATCAGCAAAAGGTAAAGGGTAAATCATTTCACCAATAATCATAGGAACATGGTACATTGTCTTTACAGTTATTATTATGGGGTGGATGTGCTTGATATATATATATATATATATATATATATATATATATATATATATACATATATATATATACATACACACTGCTGACTTGTAGTTCAGTCCATGCATAGTCAAAGGTTATGGGAATCCACCCTGTACAAAACAATCCACTGCCTTGTGGTATCTATAAGATGAAAAGGCTTCGGGATTCAACCCTTAGGAAAATGCCATTGCCGGAGTTCCGAAGGAAGTTCTCGCTTGCGACAGCTTGCTCCTCACAATCTTTCGCCCAATTGACTCCACCTATACGGGAGTGGGTAGAGACAATACTGCCATAGTCGACATCAACTGAAGGTGGCCGTCGATATATATATATATATATATATATATATATATATGTGTGTGTGTGTGTGTGTGTGTGTGTGTGTGTGTGTGTGTGTGTGTGTGTGTTATTCTCAGACAATCACAATCATAATAATTCTAGAGCAATTAAAAAAGTTCAATCACAGTCACTCCAGAGCACTTCAGTCGTTCCTCCTGGGAGCGCCGCCTCTGCCTCCCTCGTTGGCGCGCTACAGGCAGAGGCAGTTGCAATCATGGGAGCCCTAGCCCACGCGTCCCTAACAGAGAGGAAACGAGAACCTCCCCCTCGGCCAGATAGTACTCAGACACCACAGGCTATGAACCATTGGCACTCTCTGAAATAATCAGCAGAGGTACCGAAGTCATTCTCCACAGAATGCGCCTAGGTCACCACTGTGCATGGCAGATTATCACAACAATTAAACGCGAAGAGAAGTGCTGCATGCACTGCGGCGAATCAAACGCCACACTAGTTCACTACTTAGAGAATTGTAAGCATATACAATTCCTGAGACAGGGACCCCCTACAACAGCCGCCGTGCTGGTAAAGAGGTTGTGCGATATGCTTACACCATGGCGGCAGGAGCGCCTGCTGGCAATCCCACCGCCACGGTAAGCACCGAGTGTCAGACAACCAAATGAGACAGCCGTAAAAAGCTGACACAGGCCGGGCCATATTTAGAAGGCCCGGGCGAAGCTAGAACTTCGCAAATCATAAACTAACTAACTCGTTGGCGTCGACCGAGCGGGAACGACTGCGATCCTGGCGACAGCGTGCGTGTTTCCACGTAGGTAAGGGAAGAGGTGTATGTGTGAGCGTAGGTGCGTGCTTAAGTGTGTCTGTGTGATTATTATTATCATTATTATATGTTTTAGCGTGTGTATGTGCGCTAGCATCTGTGCATGCGGGTGCGTGTGTATGATATATCCCTTTCGTATGCCTTATAGTTAATCATATAAACATAACACGTTGGACAAAATGATATTCCACGGGGTATACATCCATAATAACAAAAACTTACACGCCAGGTGCCAGGTTTTACTAGACGCAATGTGGAAAGTACACAGCGCCGCGCAACTGAATTGGTGTGTGTGTGTGTTTTTGTGTGTGTGCGTGTGTGCACATGTATACATACATGCATACATACATACTTACATACATACATACATACATACATACATACATACATACATACATACATACATACATACATACATACATGCATACATACATACATGCATACATACATACATACATACATACATACATACATACATACATACAGACAGACATACATACATACATACATACATACATACATGCATACATGCATGTATGAAAGCAAGGTTAAACACAGAGATCTATTTCACAAATAAAACCTTATGCACTAAACCAATTCATTTTGCAGTTTTTGCTGAGTCAGCAAAAGGTAAAGGGTAAATCATTTCACCAGTAATCATAGGAACATGGTTTATTTATTTGTTTATTTATTTATTTATTTATTTATTCATATATATACACATACATATATTCATCTGTATTGTTTGTTTATATCTGTATTTAAGATAGATAGATAGATAGATAGATAGATAGATAAAGAGAAAGACTTATCAAATCGTCCCTTTAAATATTTCACTTTTTTACACTTTATAATTCATACTTTGTACTTCAGAAATTATATAACGAAACTAGGCCTTAGACAATAGCTTATTCAGAAAATCAAGAATCCTCATTCTACCATGGAAGGCGAAGTACATTTCATTTCGTATTGATTTTCTTGCGATCGCCCTCACTTTTCTCTCCTTCCGCCCTCGTCATTATCTCTCTCTGCTGTAGTCATATTTTGCTTCTCTGACACCTTTTCGTGCATTCTTTTTGCATTTGTAATTTGGGGAGATTTGTTTTCAAAATCAGGATTCAATGGAAAGTTTCTCACTAGGTCTGTAAAACGGAACTCGGGCTGCCACTCGCAAAAATCACCCTCCGTGTTGAAAACGTTTTCCATATAAAGAAAACTCAAGCTACGTACTAGTTTATTTAGAGAACACTACTGGCAGCTGCAGCAAGAGAAGGCTGACTTTCTGCGAAAAGGAAGAATTGTGTCGCCCCTGCGCCAGTGTAGAAGACGGAGTACAGCGAGGACGCCACGTACGGCTCCCTCGTAATCCAAGGCGACCGCCACACCTTAGCCGTGGGCACGCTTGCATACTTCGAGGTGAAGATCGACAAGAGCTTCGGTGTGGCCAACAGGCACGCGCGGGGCGGCCAGTTCCAGAACCACTTCGCCAGGCTGGCGGAGAAGAGCCGCCTAAACCACCTGAAAGCGGTGTACGATCGCATTGAGTCCCTCCCTGGTCGAAAGGGTCGCGGTGACCGGTCTCGGCCCCACGAAGAGCCAGTTCCTGGAGCATCTCCCTCACGTGTGGAGCTCGCTGGTGGACAAGCAGCTGGTGACCACGACAGCTGTGGGCACCAGCGGAGTCTAGCAGGTGGTTGGCCAGCTGAAGGAGCAGTTCTAGTCGTCCTCGGAGGCCGAGAGGCAAAGGCTGAGGCAGAGGGAGAGGAAGGAGAAGAAGAAGAATCAGAAGGGCGCCCAGAGAGGAGGCGGGGGAACCAAGCGCTCGGATGAGAGGAAGGAGCGAGAGGAGAGGAAGCAGAGGGAGATGGAAGAGAGGAAGAACCGAGGGAAAGACAAGAAGAAGCTCGGAGGAAAGAGCAAGTCCAAGAACCACCAGTGAGCAAGTCCTACATTGTACACATTGAGTAAAAAAAATCTTAAAAAAAAACATACTAAATGTGTGTAAAAAAAGAAAAAGAAAAATAATAAAAGTAAAAGAAAATCTATAAAAAATATACATACATCATAGAACACACATACGTGTTTGTGTGTTTGTGCACATGCGTGCGTACGTGCGTGCGTCCGTGTGTGTATGTGTGTGTGCGTGTGTGAATGCGTTTGTGTGTGTGTCTATATGTGTTTGCATGAATGCGCGCGCACATTATAATAAAAAAATATAATTATAATAAAGATAATAACAGTAATAGTAATAACAATAATAGATACAATATCAATACCAATAGTAATGATTATATCAGTGATGACAATAGTAATAATAAATTTGATCCAGGCATATACATTTTCAGATACAAACTGTGATATTAATTGTTTTATTAGTTCATGGAAATTTGCAATTAATTTTATCGTTTCATAGAATATTTCGTTCTCTTGTTTTACCCGGAAAATGTGGAAATAAGCAATGTGTAATGAATGGCAATCCCACATTGTTACTAATTCCTGTTATTGTTGGCATTGCTATTATT
>NC_061842.1:16040890-16043390 GCF_019202785.1 Penaeus chinensis
ATATATATATACATATTAACCGCTTATCTAAACCATATGCCACTTCAACCCATAATTCTACATATATCTCACTTAGGGTAATCTCCAGACTCACAACCAGAGAACTCATACCTGTACACACACATCAATATCGAGATGAACTGAATCTACTAAAACGCGTTTCTTGTAAAGGAAAACATAATCTAGGCTTATTACTCGTGTCATATTATATATCTTGGAAAAGGTGCCCAGGTTTGAAATACGTGATTTAGGCTTAAGTTGTTATTAGTATCATATATCTCTTAGAAAAGATGTCAAGGTTTCTGTTTAAAGGAACTGTCTTGCAGATGTCAGTTATGACAACACCAGTGCGTGGAAGCTGCAGGTGTTTTGGTCATGTACAGTCTGATACGGAGAACTGTCTTTTGATAACATTTCTTCCCTCGCATGTGTGATCTTACAAAATTTGATTGATATTCTTTTATGTTCGTGATAAAGAATAAAGAATAAGGATGGGTTCTGCTAGTATCTTTTTTTAGTGATGCATCTAGAAACAAAAAAAAAACAAAAACACACAGGTGGAGTCTGAGACGAAAACAGAAATGTGATTTTCGTTCGCAGTCTCCGTTCCGGATCGAAAGACGAAGTAAAAGAGAAAAACAAACACACACGTGGAGTCTGGGACGAAAACAGAAAGACAGGAGGAAATTGAAACGAAACAAATCGACAGACGGTACTGGGGGACGAACACAGAAATATGAAGCCAGAAACAGGAAGAACAGGAGACGGACACCTAGACAAACATATGGATTCAAAGACAAAAGAGACCATCAGAGTGAGACCGAGCTCGAAGCAGACAGATCTAACTGCAGACGGAAAGGTGAAAAGGAAATGGAAGTAGACAAAGAAACGGAAACGGAGAAAAGAGAAACCGACGTAGGACAAGAACAGACCGACAGATGGAGCCTGGGACGAGAACAGACCGACAGATGGAGCATGGGACGAGAATAGACCGACAAATGGAGCATATGACGAGAACAGACCGACAGATGGAGCATAGTACGAGGACAGACCGACAGATAAAGCCTGGGAAGATAACAGACCGACAGATGGAGCATGGGACGAGAATAGACCGACAGATGGAGCATATGACGAGAACAGACCGACAGATGGAGCACAGGACGAAAACAGTCCGACAAATGGAGCCTGGGACGAGGACAGACAGACAGATGAAGCCTGGGACGAGAACAGACCGACAGATGGAGCATGGGACGAGAACAGTCCGACAGATGGAGCCTGGGACGAGGACAGACAGACAGATGAAGCCTGGGACGAGAACAGACCGACAGATGGAGCATGGGACGAGAACAGACCGACAGATGGAGCATAGGACGAGAACAGACCGACAGATGAAGCCTGGGACGTGAACAGTCCGACGGATGGAGCCTGGGACGAGAACAGACCGACAAATGGAGCATAGGACGAGAACAGTTCGACAGATGGAGCATTGGGCGAGAACAGACCGACAGATGGAGCCTGGGACGAGAACAGACCGACAGATGGAGCCTAGGACGAGAACAGACCGAAAGATGGAGCCCGGGACGAGAACAGACCGATAAATGGAGCCTGGGACGAGAACAGACCGACAGATGGAGCCTGGGACGAGAACAGACCGACAGATGGAGCATGGAACGAGAACAGACCGACAGATGGAGCCTAGGACGAGAACAGACCGACAGATAGAGCCTGGGACGAGAACAAACCGACAGATAGAGCATGGGACGAGAACAGACCGACAGATGGAGCCTGGGGCGAGAACAGACCGACAGATGGAGCATGGGACGAGAACAGACCGACAGATGGAGCATAGGACGAGAACAGACCGACAGATGGAGCATGGGACGAGAACAGACCGACAGATGGAGCATGGGACGAGAACAGACCGACAGATGGAGCCTGGGACGAGAACAGCCCGACAAATGGAGTCTAGCACGAGAACAGACCGACAGATGGAGCATGGAACGAGAACAGACCCGACAGATGGAGCCTGGGATGAGAACAGACCGACAGATGGAGCATAGGACGAGAACAGACCGACATATGGAGCATGGGACGAGAACAGACCGACAGATGGAGCGTAGGACGAGAACAGACCGACAGATAGAGCCTGGGACGAGAACAAACCGACAGAAAGAGCATGGGACGAGAACAGACCGACAGATGGAGCATGGGACAAGAACAGACCGACAGATGGAGCCTGGGACGAGAACAGACCGACAGATGGAGCCTGGGACGAGAACAGACCGACAGATGGAGCCTGGGACGAGAACAGACCTGACAGATGAACCATGGGACGAGAACAGACCGACAAATGGAGCCTGGGACGAGAACAGACCGACAGATGGAGCATGGGATGAGAACAGACCGACAGATGGAGCATAGGACGAGAACAGACCCGACAGATGGAGCCTGGGACGAGAACAGACCGACAGATGGAGCATGGGACGAAAACAGACCCGAC
>NC_061842.1:16063390-16075890 GCF_019202785.1 Penaeus chinensis
TGTATCATTAGGTTTGATATCTTTTGTTTGGATGTGATGATAGATGATTGCAATTTGGATTATCAGTTTGCAATATTTTATTCATGATTTGGAATAAGATTAATACAATGAGTAATTCGTGTACTGCCGGTGCCCCTGGTTTTTCACTCATTTATGAATAAATAACAAAAGCTGCTGTTACTGTAGAGGTTTAGGTTCTATCCTAATCCGACCTAGCCTATCCTCGTGTATTCTATCCTTATACGTCGTTTGATTCGTGTATCAACAACAAATGCAAATACCGTCACAAAAGAAGGCAACGAGAGCTTCCTTAATCCATATTCTGTCAGCCATCGGCAATAATATGTTAAACCCCAACTTACAGCAAGGCTAAAAATCTTCCCAAAAGAGAGGCACTTTTCATCCCTCTCGCACTGGACACATTATTTAACTAAGCCTTCGGGTGTGCCACGTACCAATCAGCGCGTATTTTTCCCACAGCATTCTTTGTCCTTCCTCCATACCGGTCCACATATGTTCATTATTCACTAGTCTATTGATGGTGGCATTGTTCACCATCCTTACATGAACACCGTTTAGGTAATTCACTCTATTATATGTCTTAATGTTTACAAAAACATCTCCCATAGCCCTACCTTGCGTGTTATTACGTCACATTTCTTTCAAGTCTATTCAACTCATAGCCTCATTCGTGATTAATCAATCAAGACATATCTTATTTCAGACAGACCCATTAATCATTATACCCAATGTATGTTCACTATGAACTACCTTATACTCTTGCAGGGATCTGACAATGATTTATGTTTAGTATCTTAGTTGAATTATTTAGGCAAATGGATCTGCTGGTTAGTTTGATATATCATTTGGATCATCTCTCTATGAGGTGAAAATGCGTGTTATAAGTTAATCGAGAAGATTCAGAGTTAACTTTCCAACACATATGCACACACACACACACACACACACACACACACACACACACACACACACACACACACACACACACACACACACACACACACACACACGCATATACACACAATAAACCGATTATTATCATTATTATTATCATTACCATTATTATTATATATATATATATATATATATATATGTGCGTGTGTGTGTATATGTGTATATATATTTATGTATATATTAATATATATTAGTATATATATCTATATATCTATATATATATATATATATATAAATGGAAACTTTCTTACTTGACGACATATATCAGATACTACACCGTCGTAAAGCTGATACAGCAAGTCTGTGTTGAAAAATAATGGAAGCGATAAAAGCTGTAGTTATCTTAACTTTGAATATAATCAGTTTTATGTCTTCTCACAAAAAAGTAACAAAAAATTACCTGCTAACATCTGAATGTCATTATTGACTGCTTGTTAGCGAGGATTGCGTGATGAAGGATTTTTTTTTCTTTATTGTACCGCCGTACAACCTAAGAAATTACTTGTACTGCTTTGTAGTTGTGATAATCGTGGATGCACCAAACAAGCCAACAAATTCGACGAGATAAAATTGAAGCAAAAAAAAAGTAGACCGAAAAATGAAGAGAAGTAGAAGCTGAAGAAGAGGAAGAGAAGGAGAAGAAATATAAAACAAGAAGCAAAGGAAAAGGAGAAGGAGAACACGGAAAAAAAAGAAGAGTGGGGAAGAGCAGGAGGAGGGAAAGATGCTGTGTACGAACGTTATTATAATTATATATTGTCTTATAATACATGGTGTATACTTGTATACTGATGCATAGAATGGGATACAGACGGTGAATATACGGTATTGTCAGAAACATACAATAAAAATATTTCCTCACAAACTTAAGAAACCAATTTCCATTATCAACTATGTCCACGTATTTAATGTTTGTCAAAGAACACGTTTGAGGAAATCAGTGCATTTTCAATTTTACCCCATTACTAACACGAACTTTCGGAATCGACAACTGTTATTTATATTTGTTTAAATCAATACCTTAGCAATTACTTTCCTGTTTTTTAGGTCATTATATTCGATTCATGCACTTTTTATCAACTTTCAGTGAGTATACTTGCCTTTTAGTACTTTAAGGTCCTGTTTAAAAAAAAAAAAAAATACTTTTCAACAATCGACCTGCAACTATCTTCCTTTCTCTTAAAATAAGCAGGTGTACATTGATGGAGAAATGCTGCTGCCGCTGCTGCTTCTCACCTCGGCATCCGTATCCGGGAGTAATGGCAGAAGTCTGCTTCCTGCTACGATCGGTACGTTAAATACGAATTCCTGCTTACGCTTCCTCATGCTTTTGTTTCTGTTTTGAGACGAGTTGAACGGAAGGGTTTCTTTGACAGCCCTTGCGACGACGGGAAATCGAAGACTAACTTTCTATTCGCGATTATTCGAGAAAAAAAAATATATTAACTATGATTGTATCTAAGAGTTAGTCATTACCTAAGAGTTAATAATCTTTCCATAGTGAACATAATATGCTCGTACTTCCCGCAGTGGATGACGGAAGAAAAAAAAAAAAAAATTACAAAATTTGAAATTGATTCCCATTCCGTACAAAATACACATCAGCGAAATTGCTCTCTTCCTCAAGGTGTTGTGACTGAGCCGCTCCCCCCCGAAAAGGTGTTGCTAGCTGCCCGGGTGGTGAAAACGACCCTTGACCACTTAACGAGCACCTTCAACTTTCAACTACAAGAGTACGCCACTTTCCACAGCGAGAGTCAAAGTAAAGGCATGCTATTTTTTTTTTTTTTTTTTTTTTTTTTGTTATCAGATTCCTGTAGCTAAATCCAAATTACGGTAGGATTATATAAACAGAACCCATATGAAAATTATAATAATAGCAATTGCTGGTACCAATAACAAAAGCAGATGGGCTATACCTATATGTATACAGCTATTTCATCTTCCTTTACTCAATTATTATCTACCTTAGCACGATTTTTGCAGGTGTGAAGGGAATAGTCACAATCGGACAGTGCGCTTGGAGCCACGGTATAGGGCGTGCGGGCGTCGGCGTCTCTGCAGGTAGTAAGGATTGCTCGTTAGGGCGGAGGGTGTCTATGCTGAAGGTCCTGGTTGATGGGGAATGTCCTGAGATGGCCGAGGATCCGCTCGTCGCCCCGCTGTTCGGCGAAGAGGTGAGGCGGCTCCTTAGGTCTCTGGTTCTCCTTTCACTCTCTTTCTTTCTTTTTCTGTCTCTCCCTCTCTCTCTCTTTCTCTCTCTCTCTTTCTCTTTCTCTCTCTCTCTCTTTCTTTCTCTCTCTCTCTCTCTCTCTCTCTCTCTCTCTCTCTTTCTCTCTCTCTCTCTCTCTCTCTCTCTCTCTCTCTCTCTCTCTCTCTCTCTCTCTCTCTCTCTCTCTCTCTCTCTCTCTCTCTCTCTCTCTTACTCACTCACTCTTTCTGTGTGTGTGTGTGTGGTGAGGGGTTGCTTGACTCTGTCCGTTTCTCTCTCTCTCTCTCTCTCTCTCTCTCTCTCTCTCTCTCTCTCTCTCTCTCTCTCTCTCTCTCTCTCTCTCTCTCTCTTTCTGTATGTGTGTGTGTAGAGAGGGGGGGGTCTCTCTCCTCCCCCTTTCTCTCTTCTCTCCTTATCCTTTCTTTTTGAGTAACTACTATTATCATATTAGTAAAGAAAGTTTTCTATAGATTAATAAAATCAGTCCCCCAGCTCCCAAATTGTAAAGATTTCAATTGTCTTGGTGTGCAATAATTCCAGTCTCTATCGTCTTTTAATAAATGCTAACTTGAAAATCCCGACCTTCCTTTCTTTCTTCCATAATGAAAACATCGCAGCATAACGAAGGAAACGACTGCCTCTATGCGATCCTCCATGAGTGGGTCGAGAGAGTGATGTCGGGCTTAAAGTCCGCGCTGGATCATTCCTCTGGTCATTACGGCGTTAATCACACTCCCAGGACCGTGAATTTGGCCTTAAATATCACTCAGGCGGTCGCACTCGCTAAGCCTTTCAAGTGAGTCACATAGCGGTTTTCGGTTCGGATAATATATTTTGACGTATTCATAGTTATGTAAAAAGATGGATGGATAGATGGATAGCAAGTGAACGACAGATAGATGAATTGATAGATATTAGACTGCTAGAGAGATGGAGAGATATAGTTACACCCCTCAGCTACAGGAGGGAGATGGAGTTCTGCTCATCCCGCCTTACCTCCGCCCGGCTCAAGAAGGACATCGCCGTCCCGTACGTGAAGCAACTGAAGGCGAGGACAAAGGCGCTGCTCAACGGACGTACCATCAGCATTGTCTTGAAGCACGTAGGTTGTTTACTTATACATGATTGATAAGAGCTTTATCAACATCTATTTGCTTACAATTACACAGGTATTCCGCGTGAGTGAAATATATGTATGATTAAATATGTATGTATTTATGTACATATGTATGTATGTATGGAGAGAGACTTGCTTGGCTCTGACAAATTTGGAGAGAGAAAGAGATGGGGGGGTAGAAAGAGAGAGAGAGAGAGAGAGAGAGAGAGAGAGAGAGAGGGAGAGGGAGAGGGGAAGAGAGAGATAGACAGACAGATAGACAGACAGACAGACAGACAGACAGACAGAAAGACAGACAGACAGACAGACAGACAGACAGACAGACAGAAAGACAGACAGACAGACAGACAGACAGACAGAGAAGAAAGAACGAAGAAAAGAAATGAGAGTGAGGATGAGAAAAAGGCAGACAACTAGATAACTATAGAGATTTACCAACAGATTTATACTGTAAGTATATATAGATTTTACCATTAAGTTTGCATAATAAGCAGGTTGACGGGGAATGATTCACAGGTACTAACTCCCCCTAAAGGAGCGCTTCCACCCGGAGAGAACGTCCTGTTGGCCTGACATAATAGACGATTTCCAGTATTTCACATGCGTCGAGGAGAGAGAGAGAGAAAGAGAAAGAGAAAGAGAGAGAGGAGAGAGAGAGAGACAGAGACAGAGACCCAAGACAAAAAACAAACGGAGCAACAGAAAACTCACAATAAACAAGGACAGAAATAAAAACATACAGATGGACATTCAGATAGACAAATAGACTGACAAATTACCCTAATAATCAACACTCCATTGTCACTAATCCCTCTCCCCAGCGCCCTCCCTATGTACTGTTGGGGCTAAAGGGCAGAAAGGTTATGAACGCCACGGGGATCCTCATCGAACTCCTGCACAGCCTCGTCGCCACGTACAATTTCTCGTCAGTAAATTTACTCGCATGACTTAAACACTTGAGTCCAATCTGAATATGAAAATAATATATGAATATGAATTTATTAATATTAATCTAATCGTTTTTCTTTTTAACCTCCGTGATTTATTGTTATGTAAGTTTGAATTATCCTCAGATACACGCTTAAACTCCCGGATGACGGTCAATGGGGCTCCATCAAAGAAGACGGTTCGTGGACAGGCATGGTCGGAGAAGTTTTCAGGAACGTAAGGTCAAACTATTTACTAAAATTGACTGTTATGTTTAACATTAAAGAAACACCATAAACCATACAAAAAAAGAAGAACTGTATACGGAATATACTTCCTTTGTTAATGCATTATTATATATGAAGGTTGAAGCAGTTGAGCTTTAATATTTCAAAAAAAAAAAAATAATAACAATAATAATAATGATAATAGTAATAATAATAATGATAATGATGATAATGATAACAGCAACAACAACAATAATAATAATAATAATAATAATAATAATAATAATAATAATAATAATAAACAATAATGATAAATTGATAATAATTATAATAATAATGATAATAATAAATAAAATAAACTATAATGATGATGATGATAACAACAACAACAATAATAATGATGAAAATAACAATAATGCTAATGACAATAATAAAAACAATAACAATCACACTAATAATAAAATCAATACTAGTAATAATGATGATAACACTAGCGATGATGACAATAACCCTAATAAAACGAACGACAGACAGGCTCCCCCACGCTCTCCCTCAGGAACAGGACATGGCTCTGGGTCCGACGTCCATCACCGAGGAGCGAGAGAAGGCGATTGACTTCACGCAACCGTTCGACTTCGAGCCTTGGGACATCATGATTCCCGCGTCCATTGAGAACGTTGATTTGGTGGCTTTCCTTATGCCTTTCAGCGGCATGGTCAGCGGCCCGTGGACTCCCGTGCTTGATTCTCTTGCTTGTTTGGTGGAGGCGTGGACGTTTGGTTTCGGTTTTGGAGTGTTTGTTTTGGTGTGCTCTTCCCTTGCTTGCTTTTGCTTGCTTTTGCTTGCTTTTGTTTGTTTAATGTACTGACTGAATGAGTGTTTTGTTTAGTTGATTGATTGTTTTGTTTTGTTGGTTCTTCGTTGGTTGTGTTTTATTTGATTTTTATATTGACTGATAATTTGATTGGCTTGCTTATCTGATTGACTGACTAGTTGCATATTGTGTTGTTTTCTCTTTCACTGTTTGTTTTCTTGCTCGACTGGGTGCCCGCTGCTTTCTTTAATGACTGGGTACCCAAGTAATTAGCCGTATTGATTCCTGTTTTGGCTGATGACTCACTGTTGCTCTAGATATTATTTTCTGTTTCACTTTTTCTATTGATTTTTGTATTTCCCTCTTTTTAATCTTTTCCCTCTCTTTCCCTCCATTTTCCCTTTTCCATTGCGTGTCTTACCGATAACACTACCGAAGCTAGCAACCTAGCAGGTGTAGCTGCTCATCAACAACAAGACGTGCCGCTTATCCAAACAACAGTAAATGAAACAAAATTTTGATAATTAAACACAAGCAACAGTAACAAAATAGATAATGAATCAGAAGTAAATAAAGGAAAGATTAGATAACCAATCAGGAACAAGTAGAGCAAAATTTGAATAATGAAGCATCAGCAAATGAAACAAGATTTATGTAATCAAGCACAAATGTATCAAAGTTTGGACAATTACTCAATAAAGAAAAGCAAGTTATAGCATCTGTGGTGTTTGTGTAAGAGCGAAATCGTTCAGACTCTGCCGGTGGAGATGGTGAGTCTAGAATTATGTTCTAAATTTCTACTATTTTTATCTTAGCGGAAAAAACTCGAGGAAAATGAGTCCAATTTAAGTTTTCTGCGACAAAACGTATGCTACGAGAATATATACAAAGACATTCCTTGGTGTGTGTCAATTGCTTTGCGTTTTTGTTCATTATCAAAATATAGGTCAACTTCATCCCCTTCAAAATAATCCAGGTAAAAACACACACATATCTAAACCCAAATTCTTTTTATAGCTTTTTTATTGGGAAAAGAAACCACCTGTTTCCTCTTCGTAGAAAACTATCGATGGACTTTGGTTTCCGTGTGATAGGGATGATATATATCAAGTCGTGTATGTCATGCATCGCAGTGCCTTGCAAAACACATGTATTTTATCACATAACGCAGATGCACGAATATGTTTCTTCTCGTTTCCTTTTTCTTTTTCATGCATAACATCTTTTTTTTTTTTTTTTTTTTTTTTTTTTTTTTTTGATAAGTAACATTATTTTGCGTTCTTATGTTTCCTAGGTATGGCTGGGCTTACTGCTCTCGTCTCTGGTAGTGGCTGTTGCCCTTTATACTTTCGCGCAAGTCTCCGCCGCGCCGAAGACTTTGTACCCAAGACAGGTAACTCCAAGACTCTACTCTGCTCCTCAGTACATTTTTGACACATTGTCTGGTTTAGTTACACAAGGTGAGTTACCTCCATCGTGTCAAATAGTAACGAATTGCTGTCAACACTAAATGTTACTTAATGAAATAGGTAAACAATGATTATCTATATTGATAAGAAAAGAAAACATACAATCTTCAAACCTAACCCGCCGAAGAGAAATCAAATACAAATACTCTCCTCGCCCCAGGTAACAACCAGCCTCAAACCCCGTCGGTGCGAGCGCTGGCAGGGTGGTGGTGGCTCTTCTGCGTCATCATCATTGCCTCCTACAGCAGCAAGTTGATTGCATCCATCACCGTCCGTCTAACAGCGCCAGTTATAACGTCCATGTTAGATATGGTCGAGTCCCGACGTATACTGTGGACTTATCAGGCAAACAGCGCTATGGAAGAACTTTTCAAGGTTGGCGTCCTGAAGTATTCCTTATCTTATCTGGAGTTATACTTTGAAAGGTTATTCTTACGTCTTTTTCTTCAGAACTAAAATGCTTATATACTCTGCATGGTTCCACAGGCTACAAGACTGATAATGAGTAATCTGTAATTTTGAAGGAGACATTTCTACCAACCAATCAATTCTACACAGCCCTATATCCTCCTTCGCCCTCAGAACTCAGAACCCTCGAGTATGTTTGGGAAAGTCGGACAGCTGCACCGTGAGATGCCCGAGCTCATTGTCCCCAACTTCCAGGCGGGTGTCGATGCCGTGAGGGAGAAGAAGCTGGCCTATGTCGAGGTCACTCTAAGTCTATTAGCTGTAGTGTCAACAGACAGTACATTTGCTTGTATATGTTAAATACTGCATGAGTAAATACGTTTCAGATATCAAGAAGTTTTGCTTTTGCAATAGTTGTCGAGTGTCATATTTTGAGAACCATGACAGGATTAAATCATGCCAACATCTTTCCAAGACTGCTCTAGCAACACCTACAAGCATGTAGGTTTGTACAAGCCATTTCTAACAGTATATTCGCTTGTAATATACCCTAAAAACACATGCTCATTCTACCCAACCAGGATGCCTCCCTGCTGGAATACGCCATTGCAGGGGACTTGGCTATACACGGAGTCTGTCGAATGTCTCTTGTTGGAGATCCGTTTTTCTCCACTCGCTTCGGGATGATCCTGCAACGAGGCTCGCCGTACAGGGACGCCTTCAGCCTAGCGTGGGTTTTAGAATTAGTGCAGCTGTAGAGGATCATGGTGTTTAATTGTTTATTCTATCGATAAATTTGGCTATAGACAGATTCGAAAGACTATAGACGTTAGATTGTTATATATGAAGTTCAGGTGTTTGTACATTTATTCAAATCCATGAAATACATAAACATATTTATACATACAGAAGTACCCCCCCCCCCCCCCACACACACACAGAGAGAGAGAGAGAGAGAGAGAGAGAGAGAGAGAGAGAGAGAGAGAGAGAGAGAGAGAGAGGGGGGGGGGGGGAGACAGAGAGACAGACAAAGGGAAAAGAGTGAGAGAGAGATATACTAGCTCTCGTCGTCTTGCACTCAGGATCCTAGAGATGATCCAGACTGGAATGATGGACGCCTGGAAGAAGCAGTTTTGGCCTGGCGCGAGTCGGTGCGTCGGGGCGGCCGCTACCACGCCGGTGCGACCCATAAACTTCTTGGACATCACTGGCACGATGTTGCTGTTGCTGTCCGGCCTTCTGCTCTCTTTCTTCGTCTTCTTGCTGGAGGTGGTCGTGGCGAAGGTAGTCCAGAATAGAGGATGATTTTTTTTTTTTTTTTCATTGACGTTTTTTTCCTATTTTGGGTGTTATTAAGCAATGTATTATCCCGTCTTCATAGATTTATCTGACGTTGTCAAAGTGCCCCTCCGCCTCTCCATTGTAGAGCAAAGTAGTCTTTACAATCACTTTAGCTTGCAATTCTAATAACAATAGTTTACCAGAACAGTATCTTTCATTTTTAGATTATTTGTGTGCCTTTCGATTCCGCATCGAATATATACAGCTGCAGAACACCCTCTTTTCTTTATCAAATCAACTTCTCAAAAAAAAGAAAAACAAAAAAAAGTTAAGACATGATACTGAGGGAGTGTCTGGTGTGATGCGTTCTGTTTTGAACGATAATGAAGATATGATTGCGCATTACGCAAATATAATCTTTAGAATGAATATAGAACTATTTCGAGGAACATTTGTAATGAAGATGCTCTGTGAGACGTTTGCACTGTATTCTCTCTGCGTGTAGTCTGGACGTTAAAAAAATTGAATTAGTTGGACCCATTTAGACCATGACATTGTCCAACTGGAACCCATAGTTCTGTGCTCAATAATCTGCAGCGCTAAATACTTGCAATTATTTCAAGTCGTGTGGGCGGAGCATCGACGCTGGCAGGTGTACGAAAATGCATCAAATCGAAGTGACACAACCATCCGTCCCACACACATATACACAGCGTGTGTACGTGCCCCTTTACATGTACAAGAAATTATTATGGTAATTGAGTTTTGACTGGCTTGCATCCAGAGCCGCATTATATTATTCTCATAGTAGTGATGTTAACCATTATAAATGTAAACGATAATACAATAATAATGATATAATTATTATAATTATTACTACTATTATTATTATTATTATTTTATTATTATTATTATCATTATTATTATTATCATCATTATTATCATTATTTTATTATTATTATTATCATTATTATTATTACCATATATTATTAATATCATTTATATGGAAAACAGAAATTGTAATATTTAAGTATTTGTGGTGCTTTGTTCGAAGGATCACTTGCTGGCTATCAAAATGTACACACATTCGAATGTAATGCTGTGGCTGTGACTCTAAAACACATGTATTGCAATTATTATTCTCGTAAAAGCATGTTTTATTTATAAGAAAATAATCATAAACATATTGATAAAGGTCTTGTAAGGGAATTCAATTATTTATCACTCATTTATTAATGTGCTTATAATGTCAGATTGTATTACGTTTAATGACTCTTTTGAAATTGAAAATAAACATTATACCTTTCTCTATAATCTTATACTATTCTTACACGCGATTCATTATAGAATATTTTTTTAATTCTCCTTAAATGACCAAATGAAGAGCTACAAAATAAAGTATAAGAAGCATTTGGCATATTATCTATTCGGCGATGGGCCGCGCATGCGTGTTGACGAGCTGAATGGACAGTTTGGTACGCCTGTATATGCGGAGCAAAAACTTGCAAATTACTTGAAAATAGGCAGAAAAAAATCAAATAATTGCAAGGAATTTCAGATATGGACGCTGCAGATTAAGCCTATTGTCTAAATTTTCCGTGCTATAAAGACAGAAATTCACAGATTTTTATTCCCTACATTCACGAATTACTGACTTTTTTGGCCGGTAAAATATTTTATCAAACGGCATCTCAGTCGCAGTCGCAGTTTATACTGCTTTCATCCATCTAACGAAACAAAATTTCGGCTGCTGCATCACTTGTCTCACAGGGCTAGAAAAATATACTTCATTGTTTCGGAGCAACTTGAAAACTTATCGTGTTTCTGATATTTCTTTAGTCTTTTCAATGAATTCAGATTAAAATCATTACTATACGGAGAGTTACCCGACGGTGAATGTTTTCTCCAGCAGAATCGAAAATTGCTCTTCCTAGAATCATGAACGATTTGTTAACTAAATTATGACGATTTGTTTTATTAGCCGTAAGCGTTTTAGAGCCTTTTCATGATTTTTTTTTCCAGAATTGGAAATTTATTGTGTAAATGCGACGCAAAATAGCCTCGTTAGCTTTGGTTTGTCAGGTAAGTCCCCTTCCAGAACTCAAGAAAGTTTTTCTATTGGTTATCAGATGTTATTCAACAGTGATGTAATTGTCATTCATTTGCATACTTCACTGTCAATAAACGAAAAGGGAAATTCTTCTCTTCAAGATCATAGACCCCACTACTGCACTCAGGCATATTCTAAAATTTAAGGAAATTAATTTCCTTTCTTCTGGGGGGGGGGGGGGGGTATCAGATAAGATACGGGGTCAACTCCAAATTCATTCTAATGTATGGATTTAAGAAACGGCCTCGCTTGTATTTTCAGTCATTCATATTTTAATAAAACACAGCAACATGCTTTTATCCTAAAATTATCTGAAGGTAAATTCTCTCTCTCTCTCTCTCTCTCTCTCTCTCTCTCTCTCTCTCTCTCTCTCTCTCTCTCTCTCTTGCTTACATATATAATGTTAATGATGTTAGCATGACGACGATAACGACGGCGACGATGATGCTGATGATGACAATGGTAATGCTAATGTTGACGAATATGCAGTAGTAATAGTAATGATATTAATAACAGTAACATGTTGATGATGATGATGATGATGGTGATGATGATGGTGATAATGATGATGGTGGTGATGGTGATGATGATGATGATGATGATCATCATCATCACCATCATACTACGGTGCTGGTCATGATGATGATGATGGTGGTGGTGATGATGATGATGATAATAATGATGATGATGAGGGTGATGATGATAATGATGATGGTGATGATGATGATGATGATGATGATGATGATGATGATGATGGTGATGATAATGATGATGATGATGTTGATCATAGTGGTGATGATAACGACGACGACGACGAAGATGATGTGATGATGGTGGTGGTAGTGATAATGATAATTACAGTAATAACAATAACAATATTAATGCTAATAATAATGATAATTAAGATAATGATAACAATAATGATAATAACAATAATAATAGTTAGAATAGTAATGACAT
>NC_061842.1:16088390-16090890 GCF_019202785.1 Penaeus chinensis
TTTTCCTCCTAAATCTCTAAAGCGTATTCAGGTATCCAATATATCATCCTTCCTGAATTACCATGCGCATCAAAAATAGTTATAACAATTTTATAACTGATAAATAACCCAAACAGATTATTATTATTGGATCTACCTCACAGGGTTATTGCAAAACTTTTACGTCACGTTCACTGTGACGATTTTCAACACTACCCATATCTATAAATGGTTATTGAAAACTCAGATCAAAACTCCGATTCCTTATCTAATTGGAATGCATTAAAATCTTTATATATCAGGCTCTTATAAAGCGCTTGGATTTTGAAATATAATTTCAAATATAAGAACATGAATTCAACAATCATATGTCAGCACAACGTGAATCCATTCTAGTCACCGCCAAAGTCTGTCTCGAGTTCTGATTGGTCGGCGGCGAAAACGTCAGCCAATCAGCGCTCGCCTTACCAAGTTCTCGATGTAAACGGAATGGTGAAGCTTGTGAAGGAAAACATTGTACGTCAAATAATGGGATTTTCCTCAAAAATTAGGTAAATTACCCTTCTTTTTCCTTCTCCGACATGATCTCTAGACAATGTAAAAAGGATTAGAGTAAGGTTTAGGGGGTGAATAGTAAGGCTCAGAGGAGATACAGCTACGTAAAGAAGGAGCTTCTGGGGTGCTTGTCGTGATGACCAACACTCACACGTTTAAATAATATTTGTGACATGAAGTTATTCCTCTCCTCCCCCCTTTCCACCGCTTTACACTTCATTCCTCCTATTCCTTATGGTAGAAGTTAACAAACGTGCCCGACGAAGGCCAATGAAATTACCTCTGAACGTGACAGTAGGCGTAAATGTTCAACATGTAAATGCTCAATGATTGGTAAATTATCGTAAATGTTCAATATGTAAAGGTTTAATAAAAATCCACCCAATGCGAAATGTACGTGAATGTTCTACCTGTACATCTCCACTAAATGTCTCGTGATTTTGACAGCTCAATATGTACAATGTGACAAGATTTCATGAGCAACAAAGGAGTCACATGGAAAAGTCATGAGGGATTTATGCCATGAGGAAATTAAGTCATAAAGGACAAGGAAAAGGCATTAGGGAATCAGTTCAAGAGGAAGTCAGATCCTCTAAGGGTAAGAAAATTGTCATCCATGCGCAAGGGAAAAAGTCATGAGGAAATGAAAACCTCATGACTTTCCATTATCATTTTATGAGTCATATTTCATTATGTTTTGAAAAGCAGTTTATTTTATATTCTCATGTAATGAATATTCATTTTTTGCTATTATCTTATTTTTTCTTTTCTTTTTTCCTTTTTTTCCTTTTCCCTTTCTGCATATATATGATAAAATATGTGAGATGAAAAATATGGATGAGATGCTGTTACTAAGGTGAAGTTGCAAAATAAAGTGGTTATGCAAGATGTCTAAGAAAATGAATTATATAAAGGTCTAGCACTGGGTTTGTATATTTGTTTTTCGATGGATAGGAGTTTATGTTTTATATTTAGTTTTTGGGCATTGGGTATGGTATCAATAGGGATTTAAAAATGAATATCTACATTTTAGACATTGGCGTTGGGAAGTAATTAAGTGCAAAGTCATTTAATAAAGCCTTTTTCTGAAAGCTTGTCAGATTTTGATTTTTGGATATTGGGCTGAAAGGAAGAAAATAGTACAAACATTACATTTGTTCTGTTAGGTATTTCAAATAAAATTAATGTCAGTGGTATTCTGTGCTGAGTAATCATCATTATTAATGTTGTTCTGTTATTTATTTTATTTCTATTTTTATTACTAGCTTTTTACATTAATGACATTATGATATTTAAGTGAACTAATAGCAAAATTGTATAATTGAATGTATTGAGATCTATTTTTCCACTACAGTAGACACAAGTCGCAATATGCAGTTGGTCGCATTGTTGGCAGAACATTTATATTGGAGACAAACTTTTTGAAAAGCATAAATTCAATATGTTAGTGTTGATAATGATGAAGTTAATAATGACATTAATTATAACTGATGGTAAGATGACATTAATTATAACTGATGGTAAAATGACATTAATTATAACTGATGGTAAAATGACATTAGTAATGTTATTGTGACATTCAGCAAATTGAGTGATGGGAAAAATTATATTGATTATAATGAAATGATAATTAGAATAATAGTGATAAATCTAATAATTGTAATGATGTTCATGACAAGAATGTAGTAGAGTTGATAGTAATAGTGATAAAGCAATATTAATTTTGCAGGTAGTAATGTTTTTGATACAGCTAATTATGTTGAAAACAATAAAGATAATAATATAATGTTACTGATAATAGTTGTCGACTTATGAAAATTATTATGCCAACAAACATGTGATGTGTGTATGTTTATTTGATAATGGTAATATTTGTTTGATTATGATAATGTTTAAGCAAAAATTAATAATAGCCAGAATGGTAGTAATGATTATAATTAAAAAAAAAATAATAATGATGATGATG
>NC_061842.1:16095890-16100890 GCF_019202785.1 Penaeus chinensis
TCTCTCTCTCTCTCTCTCTCTCTCTCTCTCTCTCTCTCTCTCTCTCTCTCTCTCTCTCTCTCTCTCTCTCTCTCTCTCTCTGTGTTTGTGTGTGTTTGTGTGTGTTTGTGTGTGTTTGTGTGTGTTTGTGTGTGTTTGTGTGTGTGTGTGTGTGTTGTGTGTGTGTGTGTGTGTGTGTGTGTGTGTGTGTGTGTGTGTGTGTGTGTGTGTGTGTGTGTGTGTGTGTTTTTTTTCTTTTTTCTTTTTTCTTTTTTCTTTTTTCTTTTTTCTTTTTTCTTTTTTCTTTTTTCTTTTTTTTTTCTTTCTCTTACTGTAATAAACAAGATGTGTATTATGTATAGTAAAATGAAGAAAGCAGTAATAGGTATAATACATTTCTGGGTAGCTTATTACTATTAGCTTCAATATTTTGAAAAAATGTCACGATATTCCTTTTTGGAAACTTGGTCAACTTATAAAATTGCACAAGTGGAAATGTTAAATGACAGATTACACACCAATGTATTTGCCATTAAGGTAATTCAACTTCAACTGGAATGGGTAGGAAAATGTCAACATGCAGCTAAAGATGTTACACTTTACAGTAAATCTGTCCACAAACTGATAAAAAGAATAAGAAATGGATAGGTGGCACATTTTTCTACACTGATTTAAATAAAAGATTGAATAATGAGCTGTTTATTTGTATGATTCACAGGAGAGGCTAGTTCACTGTTTCCTAAACACAGCGCCTCCATCTGCTTGAGAGGAGTTGGATGAGAGGATCGTCAGGGGAAGATTGCTCTTCATCCGAAAAAATCAGGTATTTTGAAACTTTGCATAGATGTTGGACACCATTATGGTTATTTCTCTGACTGCTGAGGAACTCACAGTTTCATTTCATTTCTTATTGTACCTGTTTTCCTATGTGTTAGTACTGTAGTTGGCTTTTGTAGGGGAGATGTTTGGATGTTTTTTTGTCTTTGTTCCTGATTTATTGTTTATCAATTTGTTTTATCAGATATTTGAAAAAAAAAGCAAATGCGTTGATTAAGGGACCAGGAATTTCATTTTAGAGAGAGGTGAAAATATCTGTGAAGATAATATTAACCATGGTAACAGGAATTTGATTTTATTACCAGTAAAAAATAAAAATGGGGGCATGGGAAGGAAAGAAGTTGTTTATAACTTGTTTAGGCTTGTTGTAATTGGAGTTATTGTTTATATGATATTATTTTACATTGTTTATGACTTTTACACTTTCAAATGTGAAGTAAATGATAGATGAAATTTTGTTTTTCTACGCTCATATTTTTGAGTACTGTGAACCCTTTTAGTTCACACCTGAAAGTAGATCTGGAAATCTTGAGCTAAAGACAGCAAGATTCATTGGTATATGAAAGAGACAGAAGGCACTCTATGTATCCATTTGGGTGAAAATGGAAACTAGAGAAAATATGCCTTTAAAAAACTCCAGATGTGTTTCTTTGATGTTATAAATGTTATATTTTTGAATTTGTGAATACAGAGAGAATTTTTAGATTTCTATTATACTCTTTTAGTTTAAGAGCAAATGTCATATATTTTTTTCTTTGTGTGTAATTACATAGTATTATTATTGAGTTACTCTATTGTAGAATGCTCTTTTATAAAAAAAAAAAGTTGAATGGTAATTCATTCATTTGCAATTAGTCATTGGTAAACGGTGAACTATTTGTGTAATTAATCTGAAGTTAACTTGCTTAGTTTATATGTATGTGGTGCTTTTGAGTCTCTGTGTCTAGAACTTTGCTCATTGTGCATGAAATGAGTGCAAGCTAATTTTATGGATTATTTCCTCCTTTCTTTCAAGGCAGTGGGTAAAAAAAAGAAAAGAAAAAAAATGAAAGCCAAATTATATTAATGCTTATAAAAGGCATTGTGCACATTTTTAAACACTTTGAAAGGCTTGGTCACCAGCAAATATCTTAAGAGGCTACATTGCTCAGATCCCCAGTATCTCACCAAGTGTCCACATCTGACCATCATCATTGATTATGATTTTCACCTCTCATTATGTGCAATTTTATTTGTAACTCTAGGTGGGTATTAGTAGATTTTATCCAATTCAAGTGAGATGATACTGTAAACAAATGTATAATTTACTAAGAGCAACAGTTGAGTTTTACTAATGTGTAAGGGCAGTGAAAACTCCTCCAGAATGTTTTACTTATTGATTATCTTATTTATTATTTGTAGTTCTCAACAAATTATTATAATTATTATTAATTTTTTTTTTTCACCTTTTCACCAGAATGCGCTTGTGAAGGAGCGTCAAGCTGTATCACGATGGATGTAGATGTTGGTGGGGCCAGTGTATCGGACAGTGAGGGTTGTGGAAGCGGGCCGTCGTCCTCAGGGCACGGAGGGCAGAGTGGAGGGGGTGGAGGAAGCAAGCTGAAGAGATCCAGCAGTGCCCCCATGATCAACCAGCTGGTGCCTCAAGGTCCTGTCTCTGCACCCCCTACTCCCTCAGCTGCCAGGTAGGGACTTTTCTTGTGTTTTTAAGTTTGACAGTAGTGTGTATTGACAATATTGTAGTGTGTGTGTATTTGGGGTGTTTTGGGCTTGTTGGTAGTTGCCTCTGTGTGTGTGTGTGTGTGTGTGTGTGTGTGTGTGTGTGTGTGTGTGTGTGTGTGTGTGTGTGTGTGTGTGTGTGTGTGTGTGTGTGTGTGTGTGTGTGTGTGTGTGAGTGTGTGTGTGTGAGTGTGTGTGTGTGAGTGTGAGTGAGTGTGTGTGTGAGATAGAGAAAAAGCTGTAATGGTCTGCCCCTTTCTTTCTTTCTTTCTCATTCTTTCTTTCTCATTCTTTCTTTCTTTTTCTTTCTTTCTTTCTTTCTTTCTCTTTCTTTCTTTCTTTCTCTTTCTTTCTTTCTCTTTCTTTCATTCTTTCTGTCTTTCTTTCTCTTTCTTTCATTCTTTCTTTCTCATTCCTTCTTCCTTTCTATCTTTCTCCTTCTTTCTTTCTCTTTCTTTCTTTCATTCTTTCTTTCTTTCCTTCTTTCTTTCTTTCATTCTTTCTCATTCTTTCTTTCTTTCTTCTGTCTTTCTTTCTCTTTCTTTCATTCTTTCTTTCTCATTCCTTCTTCCTTTCTATCTTTCTCCTTCTTTCTTTCTCTTTCTTTCTTTCATTCTTTCTTTCTTTCCTTCTTTCTTTCTCTCCTTCTTTCTCATTCTTTCTTTCTTTCTTTCTTTCTCATTCTTCCTTCCTTTCTTTCTTTCTCATTCTTTCTTTCTCATTCTTTCTTTCTCATTCTTTCTTTCTTCCTTTCTTTCTTTCTCATTCTTTCTTTCATTCTTTCTTTCTCATTCTTTCTTTCTCTTTCTTTCTTTCTTTCTTTCTTTAACTTTCATTCTTTATCTTTCTTTCATTCTTTTTTTTCTCTCTCTCTCTCTCTCTCTCTCTCTCTCTCTCTCTCTCTCTCTCTCTCTCTCTCTCTCTCTCTCTCTCTCTCTCTCTCTCTCTTTCTCTCTTTCTTTCTTTCTTTCTTTCTTTCTTTCTTTCTTTCTTTCTCCTTCTTTCTTCCTTTCTTTCACTTTCTTTCTTTCTTTCTTTCTTTCTTTCTTTCTTTTTCTCTCTCCTTCTTTCTTGCTTTCTTTCTTTCTTTCTTTCTTTCTTTCTTTCTTTCTTTCTCATTCTGTCTGTCTCTTTCTTTCTTTTTCTTTTTTTATTTCTCTTTTTGGTAAAGTTGGACAGGGACAGATGCAGGTAACTTTTTCCTTTAGCTTAAGTTTGTTCTTACTTTTGGTTTTCATGTAATCTGACTGATTCATTTAGTAAAATACATGTCTAAGTAAGAATTATCCCATCGTACACATCCTGTACTTGACTGTTCAGTATTTCTTTTTGCCAAGGTCTTTCTTATAGTACAGGTAGTTTTATTCTTATGAACTGCCATTTGATTATTTTTTATTTATTATCATATATATATTTTCTCATTGATGATGGGGATCATCGTACTCCCTTACTTCAGTCGTTTAATCATAAAAAGATAATGGTTTTATATATATATATATATTTTTTTTCTATGTTATTGAGATTATAATTATACTTTGTCATGTATGATTTAGCCCTGCCTCCCCATAGCTCATTCCCCCTAATAGGGGCGATGAGCTCAAAAAAACGTAAACGATGTAGACTGTATTTTGATCTTTTTTTCTAAGATTAAAAAATCAGGGACTTCTACTCAGCGCATTCCAATAAACTTGCAACCATGCAACCATTCCAGGCACATGAAAATTATGCCCACTAGTACCACAGCTTATGTAAACAAAGAACAAAACAGCCTCTGAGAAATTTGGACACTTGCCAAAGTTTATTATCTCTTATTTTTCACTAAGTGTAATGTTATTTAAAAAAAAAAAAAAAAAATTATTTTGAAGTAAGACTGTTACCAAGTTAATCAGAGTTATTACTTTCCATATTTTGTAAAAGTACTTTTTTTCATAAAAGTAAATATTCCTGTCTGAAACATTTAATAAATGAATTAGAAATAAAGGAAACTAATCTAAACCAGAAATTACTAACCTTTATTTTATTCATAATTATTTATTTATTTTTGTATGTACTTACTTATTTTTATTTTTTTGAAAATCTGATTATAAAGGAATTGTGAAGTGGGCATGGCAATACCTGTACAAAATTATCATAATCACATAATCCTAGCAGGTATACAACATATCAGTTCAGTTTTGAGAATTATGGAAGTTACCAAAGCCATTGAGTCTTTCCCTTACTCCAGACAGGGGGGAGGAGCTGGTCACTGGGTTGTTATAATTTTTGAGGAGGCTATAAGTATGTTAATGCACACACATAAGGCAGCCTATTTTAATTATCATTTAATAGGACTAAACCCATTTTTATGGGGAGAAAAAATCATTAGGTACCCTATAGTTCAATACCGTTTTCTTTCATAAATATTTGATATGGCTGCTGGGCAAGAGGAACCAGCATGTAATTGGTGTTCATTCATTTAGGTGCAT
>NC_061842.1:16115890-16148390 GCF_019202785.1 Penaeus chinensis
ATTAATAACATCAAAGACAATAAAATAATAGAAGTAAAGTTTTCAAAAAATGAAGGAAAAGGGTAAACAGATGAGATAACTAAGACTAATAGATGACTCCTTGGTGACTAAGCACTTGTAGAGCCATCTAAGTGTAAAGACAATAGATAAACTTCTTATTACAGTGAGCATAGCATTGTAGTCTTGCCACTCGTGAATGAAAGGCTGTCTTTGTGTCAGTGCTGAACAGCCTCTTTGAGCCATGTTTATGGTATTCCTTTGGTTAATCATCCAGCCCTTACCCTTCATGGAGACTGAAAGGTAGACCATTTCTCTTTCCTACATATTTTGTACCCATAATATGGGCATTAAGGCTTGCCCATTCATCGACTAGCCTTTCTGAAATTAACTTCTCTGGTTTCCCAACCCCCACCTATCCTCTGAACATGGCTCCAATCAACTGCTACTACTACCTGCTCCTCAATGCTTACTGTCAATTTGGCCATTCTGAATCATTTACTCAGGCCATTACTTAACCTTCAGAATGCACCCCTTCCTCTCTCCCAACCTCCTTCACTCCATCTCCTATTCCTGCACAATCTTCTTAATTCTTTGCCCCTCCCATCTTTTTTTACTACTCTTCATCCTTACTACTCATACTCATCATGTTACTACTCCCACATCTACAAACCTTTTAAGTACTCTCTTTAACCCAGGTAAGAGGGATTTATTTGTGTGTGTGTGTGTGTGTGTGTGTGTGTGTGTGTGTGTGTGTGTGTGTGTGTGTGTGTGTGTGTGTGTGTGTGTGTGTGTGTGTGTGTGAGAGAGAGAGAGAGAGAGAGAGAGAGAGAGAGAGAGAGAGAGAGAGAGAGAGAGAGAGAGAGAGAGAGAGAGAGAGAGAGAGAGAGGCAGCCATATAAAACAAAGTTTCCTTCCCAAGCTTCTGTATAATCTATTCAATTAGGGTGTTGCTCCACCTACTGCTATGATGTAATCAGAATGGCTAGGTGTTGCTTAACCCAATGCCGCTAGTGAAAATTAACAAAAAATAGGGAAAATGCTGTACCTATTTTCTATATTTTTTGTGAAATGTCTGCCTATAGATGGCTCTGCTAGTGCTTAGCCACAAAGGAGTCAATTAGTAGACCTTGTGACCGTACCTGATTTGAATTGGCGGGAAAACGTATTTTTTACTAGTGCTAAGAATATCGATGGTGTTATTTTTATTATAAACATTATAATTATTATAATGCTTTTTAATATTAGTAACAGCAAAATAAGACAACATAAAATATTTCGTAAATCAAAGAAAAGGGTGAATGGCCGAGACGGGCAATACTCATAACTGGCTCATTGGTGACTTAGTACAAGTATAGCCATCTATGTTTAAAAACAATCAAACAAGTACTAACAGTGGGCATAGCACGTGTCTACCCGTCGTACCCATTGGCAAGGGGTTAAGCCCTAAACGTTGGAAAAGATGGCTCTACCCTATCGAACCTCGCTGCCCAGCTTCAGTTCTGCTCTGATACTTGTGTCAGAACTGTTTCCATCTCCCCAGCTGATACCCTTGTACATTACAAGGATTAGTCTGACTGTGAAAATGACCTGCTTGCCTGCCTCATTGACAGTGTCTGTGCTACACTATTCCTCTCAGAGGCCGCCTTAAGTTTTACACCAATATTGCCAAGATGACCTTCTGTAGATACTACCTCCTCCATGAAGTTTATATTGGCAGTCCTGTCCTGTCTGACCATATTGACCCCTCCCCTATCAAGGTCAGAAATCTTGGTGTTTTAGCCAAGCACCATCACTCCATAGCCTGTTACCCTCTACTTGCCCTACCTGGTCATGACCATTCAAATTGCTCTGCACAAAAATGTACATATGCCAATTGTGGTGGCTTTCATAATGTATTTTATAGGGTTTTCTGCCTACAAATGTAAGTCTGAGGTAGGAGTTTCCAGATTCAAATTTGGCCTCACTCTATGCCTCCAAGGTTATTCCTCTTGCTATCACTTGAAATGCTCTCCTTTGGTCTGTTTCTCACCCTTCTTCCCAAGATGGCTCTGCATCTCCCCCATACCATCCCACCTCTACCCATTCTCACCCAGATAAATTCTTTTGCCATTTTAAATCCAGATACTCCAGTCTCTACCACTTCCCAGTGCATGTCCCTCCTACTCCTCCTCCTCCTCACTTTACCTGTTGTACTAGGCATTTTAGATTTTCATCCCATAATCTGCTTCCACATTCTCTCCTACACCTACTTCTGTCTCCTCTTCTCCCCATTCCTGTGTTTTTCCTCACTTGTCCTCTGTTCCCTGAGGCCCCAACCTGTTAGACATCCTTACATAATCCCCCACTCTTTCCTTTGAACTTGTTCTTCTTCAGATACATAGATACTCTCCATTTGATCTAATTTCCCTTCACCCTTAAGCTCTCTTATGCTAATCCTCCCCCCTTTCCCCATTTGCTTCCCTTCTTTACTTTTTTTCACTACCATACTATCCTATAGTGCTGTACGACCTTTGACATCTAACACGTTTTGTTCTATTAACTGATTTTTCCCCTTTTCACCACAATACTTCTCCATAGTACTGTACAACCTTTGATGTCAAGCATATTTATTTGTTTTAAACCACTAACCATTACCCAACTTATTTCTGGGATGTGCACTGTGCTGCCAGATAGTGGATTCAGGAGATATAGGAACCATTTTAGAACATTTGGGATACAAACAATTGTAGGAAGGTCTCATGCTGGCCTTGACATGGGTTGCTAATTTTTATATTTATTATATGACATTATGGCGTAGCTAGAATAAGGATAGGGATAGAGGTGCTCATGGTTGGTTTATCATTGTCACTCTCCACTATTTGTGACTTTGTTTAGGTAAAGAAGATACATTACTTAACATAATTTACCTGTGTGTGTGTGTGTGTGTGCATGTGTATTGTGTGTGAGCAATATTTTTTTATACATATTTTTTTTTCCAACAGACTGAAGATGTTGCCCGGCCTAAGTCTCATAGTGTGAGTGGTGGAAGTATACCCGGCACTATGACCAGCTCTATTAATGTACCCAGCAGTAGCGTGGCTTCAAGTGTATCAAGTTCTATTACTGGAACTACAGGCATGCCCATCGTGCGTAGAGATTATACAGACCCTCTTCACCTAACCATAGTCCCAACAGTGACTCCCCTCACTGGATGTGGTGCCTCCCCAACGAGGGGTGTTGGACGTCAATGCTTCTCCCCTTCCCTTCAGCAACATGTCCGCAACACCTCCTTCTGCCCCTCTCCATCTCCTACTAAAAAGACTTTTGCTACAAGACGTAGCCTAAGTCCCATTGCATTACGGCCATCACCACTTGGAGCAGGTCTCAAGCGCAAGTGGGAAATGGATGAACGTTGCGAACCCTTCCTAACGCCTAGCAAGCGTGCCTCCACATGCACCCCTGATCGCTGCATAGGGGGATTACTTATTACTCAGCCTCACAGGTTAGTGACCTTTATTATGTTTTGGGATACTGTTTTATGACTCTCATGGCACTCATTATCTGCTTCATGTTTAATCAGAATTTTCCAGTGGGTAATCCCTTTGATGAAGTGGATGTAATTAACCCCTAAGGAGTTGTACAGCAACATGGATCCATGTCAGGGTAGTGGGAAGGGTAGTGGGAGGGGTAAGAGTAATATTATTGATTTGTTATTTCATAATCTGTCAATGATTGTGTTAAAAATGAGCTACCAATAGAGCTAGAATATCAAAGTTGTCCTTCATTATTATAGAATGGAATCTATTTAATATTGTAGGAGAGGTTTTCTGTAAAACTTTTTTTTTTTTCCAGATAAAAAAATAATTATCTGCTCTTGTTTCTACTACTATTGTTTTGCTTCTGCTTTTGCATATTGAATGTTATGTGTAATGCATTAAAATGTAATTGATTCTTATATTTTATTTTTTTGGTACTTAGGGATTGTATATTATGTAAATAATAATTTTAATATTGTTTCTTTTCAGTGTTGGCAGTCTAGAGAGTACACCAAGCCCTGCAGGTCCAGGGTCACTTGGGAGTGTTGGTACTCCAGAATCTGTTTGTTCCTCTGGATCTCCTGGTCTCTCCACAGCACCATATTCACCAGCATCTTTGGCTGAAACCCCTGCCCCAACGCCTGATCCTCCCCCTCACTTATTCAAGCCAGTTTCTCCAGCATTAACAACAGATCAAACAGCCTCATTTTCCAATCAGGATCATTCTGATCGCTTTGGAGCACAGGATCATGGGAATCGCTTTGGAAGTCGAGATCATAATGAACGATTTGGTAGTCAAGAACATAGTGATCGCTTTGGAGGAAGAGAGGTGCGGGATCGTTTCAGCAGCCAAGAGCATAACGAACACTTTGGTGGCCAAGAGCATACGAGTCGTATTGGTAGTCGAGAGCACAGGGACCAGTTCGGCAATCAGGAGCATGGAGACCAGTTTGATGGACAAGTAAAAGGAGCTGACACTAGTGATGGAAGCAGCAGTGATGCTATGATTACTGAGGATGTACCTACTACTGACCTCAAAAGTTACCAGGATATGGACCTGAGTGAATCATTAACACAACCTCCTCTCAACATCTGACATCACCTTTGACTGTCACACGTTAGGCTCGCTTGGCAACCACTACAGGTAGTAGGAAAACAGCCAGTGTAGCTTTAGTGTGAACAGTAGCACAGTATCATCATTACCATGTATCATCTAGTGTTATTTGTGGACAGGTATAGATATCTATGTGATATGTAGACTTCCTCTCCAGTACTAACCTGCAAAGCTGTGATGTCATTGTTTGATGTGGCAGGTGCACTTCTCTTTGCAAACCCTATTGAGTGTGATTAATGTTAAAATTTGAGGACAGAATCTTGACTTCTCTGGAAGCTATGCTAGAACCATGCATTTAAGTGCACATCTAATAATTCCCCTTCTGAGTGAGGAATTTTGGTCAGTTGAAGCTTTATGTCACATATATTGAACCTTGAATTACTCTTTCTCTTCCCTAGACAACTCCCTTCATTTATTTGTGATATTTATCATCATCATCTTACTCCTGGGCTAAACTTGACATATCTGTATCCATATTGTATGCATAAGTGTTGTCTATCTTGCTATACTGTAACATGAATGGATTATCTTGTGTTGACTAGTCGCATTGTATCAAACAATACTATAAGCTTGGGGACTGATATTAGAACTATTTAGTAATGACAAGTAGAACATCTGACTTGGGGGAAAGTGTATCCTACAGTATTCTGCATTCTCTGAAGAGGATACCTTTGTTTTAGTTAGCTCTTCAACAATTTTGTGCCACATTTAAACAAAGTTTAAATAGATTGTTATGCTGAGAATTTGTTGGAATCTTAACATTTCATAATATTCCTGACTATGTAAGTCAATATTATGCCTGTAAGAACATTTTCAGTGACCCTTAGTATGTCTGAACCTGGATCTGTGATTCATGGAATATGTCATAAAACAAAATAGATCTATCATCTTTGTTTTATTCCTTGATAAAAAGAAAGCTTTACAGATAGTTCTGGCCATACATTAGACAGAGAATAATAATAATAATAATAATGAAGAAGTACCAATGCATGAAAATACAAGGAACTGCAAAGGCTCAGGGAAACTATGAATAATATCCATATTTTTATTTATTATACAGAGTAAACACAGGGCAGATTTGTACAGTACCACAATCAGGTTTAAAAGGAGCAAAAAGTTGTCTAAAACTAGTACTCTCTGTCATTACTAAATATCATTACACAATAATACATTATACAAAAATGGTGAAGTTTCTTACATTGATTACGAATAATGAACACAAACAAAATATCATCTTACTGGACGTTACGATACACATTTATTCACCATTGTGCTTGACTGAAGGAATCAATAATTTAATCTCTCTTGTGCTCGGATTCACAACACGACACAAATTATCCATTGTGCTAAAAGGAAGACTTGACATCTCTATTGTCTGGTTTCTTTCCTGCACTGTGAATTGTAACCTATCAAGCATTCCTTGAGTAGGGTAAATACCTTAATTACTTCAATACTCTTTACTCTGAGAGGGTGTAGCTGCTTTTATTCCAAAAATGGCTGCCATTTCATCTCCAAGAGCATAAGGACCACAATTAGCTGCACAAGATTTAACACTGCTGCACTATGTTGTCTACAGGCTTGTGCCAAGTATGGTACATACCGCTACATTTGTGGGCCAAATGTATCTGGCCAAGTACAAGCTTTAAAGCTGGGAATTGAATAAGTATCTGTCAAAAACATTGGCTTAGATCCTACACTTAATCCCCAATGCAGCAATATCAATATGCACAATGGCACAAAAGACAACAATTGTAGATCTTTGGTTCAGTTTAAATGATTCCAGGCTGCCACTTTACCTCTCAGATCAAAATTAAAAAAAAGAAAAAAAAAATGAAAAGAAAAAATACAGGAAACATTATGCACGTTTAAAACTAAGATAGTGGCATTAAGCATAGCACAGAGTGGAGACTTGCAGACTGGACAAATACTGATATCTTTGGTTCTGACAATCCCCATGTGGTCAGCTTCTCTATGGACAAGTCACAATCCAGGATCTAGGACAGGTTATATCTTCATATGCCTCAAAATCAAATATTTAAAAACCCGGAAAAATGTTGTGAAAGTCCCTATTGCACCTAATGACTAATTGATATTGTGCCAATCGGGGGAAATGCATGATTGCAACTTCCTTGTCCTGAAGTGTCAAGTTGACCCAAAGGTAAGCAAAACAATGGTTCACAGCAGAAAGAAACCAAGACACTGCAACACAAATTGGATGATTGACAAACTGCACAATAAAGAGGGAGAAGTGTGCAAGAAGACATTGCAGGTGGCTAATGTGGTTGTAGGCGAGTCTGTCAGTCGGGCGTATCGGTCAAGCCGGTAGATACCTGAGGGTTTGTGCGAACACCACTACACCTTACACCCACACTGCCACACTGCAATACACAGCAGAAGCCATCAGTTACAAAACATGAGAAAAGACACTCGTCACTGATACTTCGGACACTGATGACACAATAATATCATAATGAATACACTTGTCATTAAGATGAGCATTAATGAAAACGGCTCACATATTTATACAGACTGATCACATAGCTACTGGGAAATGCACAGAGTGAATATCCACAAAGACACATCACTTTGGGCATATGGAGAAAATGATTGTGCTGTCCATCACTAAAACACTTTGATTTTCAACAGTTTGGTGCAAACTTACAAATATTGTACAGGGAAAGGAGAATTAACCTACAAAAATGTACTGACCTAAAAAAAAAAAAAGAAAAAAAAGGAGGTATATTGGAGAACCCACACACTTTCATAAAAGCAAACCCAAGCATGGTAATCATGTCTTTAGTCCCATGCTGTCATTTTGTAAATAAGAATGTGATTGTCTTGGCTACAACTGATGAGATAATTTCCAACTTAACAAGTTACAATAGCAATGATGATGATAATGTGATAATAATTAGTAAAAATAATAATAATAATAAAATGTCTTGACAGAATCATACCCTTTGTGACTTAGGACCTACATGTGACCTTATATGTGGGGTTCTGCATCATACAAAAATCTATATAACACCAAAAACATTCTTAATACAATGCCTTTAGGATGAATGATGTTCTGACATTGCACCTTGTATAAAATAACTTTACGTTCAGAAATAGCAAGTGCAAACAGTGCACTCTGAGACATGAAAAATTAAAAACTCTTAGTGGAAGTAATAAAGGAAATGAGATTCTATAGCTAATATCAATAGGGCTATCAGAAGTCGAGATTCATAACTGGTTATCAAGTATATCTTAAGAGTGTAAACATACACTGTACAAGTATAGGTTATATGAGTCACACTTGTCAAATGTTTCGTTGAATACATTAAAAATGCACTATATCATTTCATAATTGCTGTATGAAATGGGCCATGCCTACTCTCAACATAACAAATTATGGTACTCCACTGACTCAGAAATGGCCTACATGGGTTGGAACTGAGGTTTCCAAATTGTTCAGAAATTCACTACAAGACCCTTCATACAAAATGGTAGAGGGAAAATGGTAACAACAGCACAGAGTCCATGTGTTGGTCAGGTTGGTGTGGTTGGCAACACACCACCTTCCAGCCCCAGCCATCTGTTGTTGTGCAAACTGGATGCCACTCAACTACAGTCACCTTTCAAACAACAACAGTTCCGGTCTGGCACACAACACACTCGCACAACCACCAACATTCTGCCACCAGTCCTTAGGCTTTGGAAGCAACTGCTGATGGATCCATGGCATGGGGGCATCCAGGTAACTGTGCCTCATTTACCATAAGCTGTCATTTTGGATGAGCCCCAAGTAGCAAGCAATAATGAGCTGCCACAGGGGATACTTGGTCCTCGTGTGTCGCACTGACAGCCAGACTCTGCCAGCCAAGCAATGTGATAACACTCTAAGGGACTTTCCTACAAGAGATGGTCAAGGGCTGGGAGCAGAGTCCTTTTTTATATATAATTATACAGTCACACAGACCAACATAGTCTCTAATGAGCAATTGATAACAGCATTGTCATGTTATTTGATGAATGCACATGTGAAGTCCTCAGTATGGTGCAAATCGATTGTAGCTGCCTCTGTAGACCGCCTGAAACAAATAAAAGATCATTAGCATAAGCAGAGTGATAGGCAAAGATTAATAAAATAACTGAAATAGTTTTAGTCAAAAAAAAAAAAAATATATTGTGTTGCTTGATTATTGTTTCAGTCCTTTTACTGAAATACAGATTCAAGTTTGAAAGAAAATACCAAAATACAAAATTGGCTATACTTACTCCGTAGCCTGCCACTGGTCCAATTCCGGATGCAGCCGCGATGTATGGGTCCGGGTAGGGCCTGTCAGCATAGGCACTGTAATAGATCGATCTTTGAACGGGAAAAAAGAGGGAAAAGTTTCCATTAGTAAGCGGGTCCTGGAGTACATATTACAAATCTAACTACCCAACTACAGAGATTTGCAGGCACATTCAAAAACTCAGGCAAAATGGCTCTCCCCAAAACCATGCTCAATGAGATATTAGACACACCTTTTAAATGCTTTTAGTCTTCCATCACCAGCTTAATATATTTAGCTTCCAAGATTACTTTTGGCTACATATAAAAACAGATTAAACAAATCTAAAATGTATTTATCACTCCACCTGGCTTTCTTTCGACTACAGTAATGCTGAAGCTCTTATTCAGAACCATCAATACACTCTCTAAGGACACTTCATCGTGGCTGTGTCAATTCTAGGCTTGTAATATCCTTAAAATTACTGTAAATACTGAAATTTGGTTCGGTTGTAGTACATAAATCCTTACCAGTAGTAAACTAATCCATTTTTCTTATTAAACCAGCTGAGAATATTCATGGAATGAAACCCACCAGTCATATGCAAGAAAAAAAGGATTAAATTCCTTTGTTTTCCTCAAATACACTTTTTTTTCAGTCCTCCTTGTGGTAGGTAATGAGTACATGATTCTAACCCATTAAATATATACTAAGGAAAGTTGTCGATGATTTTCTGAATGACCTGAGTTTTTGGTATGACTGTTAAATGTGCTATCATCATGCAGCATGCAATAAATACCAAAAGCTACTAAACCAAAACATGAGACAAGTTATATAACATTGTAGTAAGAAAACATGCACAAAAACATTTTAGATCCTACAGTGTAACTCAACAGTATGCAGAAAAGATGGTGAACATAAATTATTAAACGGCTATATCTATTGTACAACTCCATTCCACAGGGGCTAGTGAGATGGCAAATGAAAAGAAAAAAAAAAGAAGAAAAAGAAAAAAAAAAAAAATTAAATTTCTTCAGTAAAAAATTCAGATTCAGTGAAAAAATATAATAATAATAATAATAATAATAATAATAATAATAATAATAATAATAATAATAACCATAATAATGATAATAATAATAATGATAATAATAATAATAATAAAAAATCCATCTGTCATGCCCCAGTGACAAGTTCAGCTCACACTCCCATGCACACACAATCAATCAAGAAGGCATAATCCCCCTAGAGATTAAGGAGTGCTGCAATATTGTTTTGATAAACAGTTCAAGCTAGCTGTCAAGCACACCATGTGGTTTATCACACTTGGTGTAGGTGATTACAGGGTGAAAGATTTCCCATGGATAACACCCAGCAATAATGTCCCAACACTGCTACCTACTGATTTAGGCCACTCCAACTGTCAAACATTACACCTCTATCAAAACCTCAAGAGGCAAATAAGTGAAGAAAAGTACAATAAAAGAAGACAAAGGTGCAGTCATTACAGGATCATGTAGGCCTGTTTACAAGTGAAACTTGCGGACCACACTCGACAAGGCCGCAAACCACTGTTAAAACTATGTACACTGCCCAGGAACACCGCTTACTTCAAAAATATTTCAAAGCATGCATTCAACAAGTTTCATCTTACCAAAATTTTTGTCATCTATATTTTTGAAACAATCGAAGAGTCTCCAATTTTTACCTGAAGAAAACTATTTTCATTTCATTTACAAAAATCAACGAATTCAAGATTACTCTCCCTAACAAGCATAGCATATGTAGATGTATACCCGTACATGAAAATATCAATGTATGAATATATACATCCATATGCAAATATCTATATTCATACACAAATATATATATATATATATTTATATTTATACATATCTGTGGACATCACTGAAGAAAAAAAATCCTAAAATCTGTTTGCACTTTGGGCAGTTATCGGAATGAAAAACAACTGTTATATCATACTAATTCAAAAATTAAGTTAACTGACACATGATTACCCACTCATCACTTAAACAGAATTCTGAAATCAACCCATTGCTGCCATCTACATGTACTATCGATTGTATTTTTTGTAAGTTTTTGTGCACATAGTTGGCTCTACAAGTGCTCAGCCACCAAGGAGGTAATTACTAGGCATATGTGACTACACCGGTTTTGCCCTTTCCTTGAGTTTATGGGAAAATTGTTTTTGTCTTATGCTATTGATACTGATGAGGTTACTACTATTACCATAGTTATTATAATGTTATCAAAAATATTAATAGCAACCAAAAAATTAAAAGAAATTTTCAAAAAATCAAGGAAAAGGATAAACAGGTGAGAGATGTAGAACTTGTAATTACTCCTTAGTGATTAAGCACTTGTGGAGGCAAACAAAAAAACACAGTGGACCTGGCATGTATTTTTGCCATTGTGGCATGGGTTAAAATGTAAGACTGAGTGTGGATGTGTGTGTGAGAGAGTTTAGTGTTAGTGTACGAGTGTACAATTGTGAAAGTGAGTGAGTACAGACGTGCACATACATTGTCTTTTTATAATATCCTTTCTTGTGTTTGCTTCACTTTTTCTTGCACCAATAAGTACTACAATATTTTTTTTATGTCTATATAGATATATATATATATTAAGGTGTATATATATAAATAGATCTATGCATATACACTATAACTAATTATTTGTTTGGAAGAATTAAGAACATCATTTTCACTCCTTTCATCCACTCACAAGACAACTGAGAATCCAATTTATGTAAATCATAGAATATTTAATAGACTACAAATCTAAATATCTTGGATACTCAGTTGCCTCAATTAACAGCAGAAGAGAGATGTCACCTACAGTAATTATGTAGTGAAATCAACTGTTTTTAGGACCTTTACATTAAATATAATAAGAGACACGGTGAGCATCTCTCAGAAGGTGAAGCAAGCTACAGTATCTCATAAGAGTTACTGTGGCAGACTGCACCATTAGGAGTCATGGAAAGTAACTCACCCAGCGGCAATGGTAGGGTAAGCTGCTACGGCTGCAGGTTGGGCGGCTGCCGCAGCCACTCCATAGGCCCGTGCCGCGGCAGCTGTGTAGGCATTTGCTGCTGCTGCATACCCTGCCTGTTGGGCCGTTGAGACAGAAAGTGTTGGTGTTTTAAGGAGCTGGGCGGCGGAGGCCCCCACGGCGGGGTGGTTGACCGCACCAACGGCAGCAGCAGGCTGGCCCACCGCTGCAGCTGCGGCTGCAGCTGCTTGCTGTAATGAAAGGGGGTGGCTCCTTATTCATGCACAACACACAGCCAGCGCAAGCAACATAATGCAACACTACGCCACCGCCAGCAAGGACAGCCTTCACATCAAGACGCAACTTAAAATATCTTCACTACAACTGCAGTGCAACACAATTCATTTTTGATGAAATAGTTGAAATCTCTTAATGTTTTGACTGATCATTTACTGCCTTCTTATGTAACTCAATAAGACAATGAAATATAAAAATGGAGTAAAACAAGTTTTATGATGACATTCAATAGAACAAATAAATAGAATTTAAATACTTCCTCCCATTCATAATGTGAGCATATAATCAACATGAAGAAATTTCTAAAAAGAGCCTCTTGCAATAAGCAGAGTAAATCTGGTTCAAGCCAGCTATTACAATTTAAACATTAATTAGATTTCCCTCCCATGCTAGACTAGAGAACCTGTGTTGCACTGTTAGTTTCAAGAAAGAAATCCTTTAATAATTCACCAAGAAATAAAAGTACAAAAATAGTATCTTACAGACAAAATTAAGATGAAAGAATAATGATGAAACAAGAATAAAACTAATCTGTGGCGGGGCAACATTTTAACTTTCATAAAATAACTGAAATTGGGATGCAAGTACAAAAACATCAAGATGATAGCTTTGTAAAATATAAATGATAAATAAATTAAAGGATTTAAAAAAAAAAAAAAAAAAAAAAAAAAAAAAAAAAAAAAAAAAAGAGCATTACAATATACCATAACAGTAAAGTACACAAATAATGAAAAATAATAAATAAATAAAAAGAATAGACAAAGTTGCAGAGAATCTTTAAGCACCCAACAGATTGTCACTTAAGAGAAAAAAGAATATTAGACCCTAAGCTTTACTTTCAGAAAAGTGTCTTTCTCATTAATGCTTTGCAAGATACAACTTCTGTGGTACATACATGCTTAAGAATTCTTTTGAGCTAAATTACACAAGTATGAGTAATAAGTATGGTAAATAAATGTACATAAGAAAGGGAAGAATAAAGGACACTATAAACAAGCACACAATAATAATAGAACACCGTAATGTGCAATCTGTAAAACTGAAGAGTTAATCTGTATAGTACATTAATAATAATATAGTGACAACAATTGATAATTATGCACAAATGAACGTTACCTTAACCTGTGATGAATGCTCACCATCATGTTTACATATACTCTCCTGCTGAACACTTTTGTCCTGAAAGCTACTAAAAAAAAAAAAAGGAAAGAAAAAAAAAAGAAAAAAAAAAACGAAGAGAAAAAAAAGGAAAACACCAAAATGCTCACATGCACTAATTTCAAAGCCATTAGGTTGACTTAAAAGGAAGTATCAATCTAACATATAGAAAAACATTGAAGGTTACCAGGCAAAATCATTGATGCCTGTGGACAAAAATCCGGACTTTTAATCCATAGCATCCTGTGTACCAAGCAGGAAGTTGAGGCTCTGAGTGGAAGTCCGGATTCGTGAAAGGGCAAGGATTTCTACACACAAACAAGGGCTTGCAAGACAGAAGAATAAAGAAGAAATTTATGCAAGGTGAGGAGAGCTGGGCTCATGCATTAGGCTGTGTGGTGGTCAGCTTAACTGGGCTGTGAGGTAAGCAGGCAGCACATGCTTTTGGCCACTCCCTTTCACTGATCTACCATAAAATGCTTGTGCAACACAATGGAAGGAAAAGCAGATCCATCTCAGTCATCTTGTATGGATAGTTTTTTTCCATTATCATCTCCACTTTATTTTGTTTCATTTTAGGGGCTTTTTTATAGCTGGATTGCCTTTCCCATTTTCCAGATATATAGGGGCAATAAAAGGAACTACCATCTAAGTCATTCCATTAAAGATTTGTAAATGTTTAACACAACCAAACACAAGTGCTACACTCCTCATCCCATTCCACAAATATTAAAGAGGTGATATATGTATCTTTTTTTACTTTTACTTTTGCACAAACACTTAAAAGATTTACATACATCCACTATTCAGTCTGAACAAACATTCAAGGGAAGTTTGGTAATGGGATGTGCCATTTGAGTGTGGCTTCTTTTTATGACAATACAAAGTAACCAATAAAACTTTAAACCATCTAGGTAAATGGCCAATGGATCCTTTACAGTGTGACAGTGGAAAAAACAAAAAACAAAACGATGAAAAGGGGTAATAACAATCAAAAATAAGGCTGAAGAAAAATCCATCAGATCAAAGTTGGTGTGAGGGTACTTAGCTTACAAGATAGGTTTCAAGGTAGCCCCAAAAATTCTAATGGTGAAAAACACTTAGTGATTTGCAGTGAGTAGGATCTTATGGTACATTCCCTTGAGTTAGGTAAAATTAAGAGAGAAATTGTAGCACTTCCCTTGTCACCTCAAAGCTATCATATTAGCTTACCTTACTTACAACTACACTACACTAAAGTATGTTTCTAACTCAGTATAATGTAGAGGATCATAAGTGAAGATGTAAGGCCAAGTAGTGCTCGTAAAAGGTGTCTAGGGTAGTGGATCTACTGAGAACACAAATCAACCACAGCATGGTACTTACTGGATTCACCTGGAGAGGAGTTGCAGTTGCCGCTTGCGCTGCTAGGAAGGGGTCATAATATACACCGCTGCAAGGAAACCAAATATTTGAGTATCACTACGGTACCATTTTAATCAATTCCAGGCAAAAATAAAATAAAACTAAAAACCCTCAATAATTTCTGTCTGCCTTTCTCTCTTTTTTTCTATAACTACAAATGGAGTTATCATAGCAGAGGGAATTAGAGCAAGTCAAATAATCTTAATAAACCTGACCAGAAAGGGTTTATAAAGTTAAAAGATAGTAAATGCATTTATTAACTATTACTGCCTGGGATTGAAATGCCTAAGTATAAAGAATGAGATTAATAAAAGTAGCTATGATTTTAACTGCATGTGCAGGAAATGCTGTGATAGCCAGACACATAATCGTGTCTTCATACTGACCATCCTTTCTCCCTTATGTGACTTGGCAGCTCTCCTGGCAACACACAGCATGGGATGTGCTGTGGGGTCTTCATGGAACTTCTCATCTACCAACCATTCATGACGTCTTGGTTGTAATGGCTACTCACAAAAACTGGCTTTGGCCAATCCAGTTAATTAAAACATTACAGTCTAGATTAAAGTACAAAACCAATGGTCCCTGGGAAAACCATCACTTACCAGACATTACTCTCAGTGCTAAATCCGGATCATTCCTAGACCTAATTATTAACACCTCAACGTTAACCTGCAAGGCTACTACAAAGCAACCTTCAGGTTAAGTTAGTGTGGTTTATAACTAGGTCAAACTCTCAGAGATAATTTCCCCAATCCTTATCTTTAACCTTTAAGCTAAAGTAAGGAGCTGTGTAAAATTATTCTGGCAGAAGTCATCTAGTGGCACAGTGGGGCAGTCAGAGTCTGAGAGTCCATGTCTCAGTCATGAGTTTAGTTAACTATCTACCACCCGGGGTTAATCAGTGACCGATTAGTTGTCTAAGAAGCTCTTAATCCTCAAATGTTGCTTTAAATGATAGAATTAATCCCTATTAATCTTAATGCAGAATACACAGAAAGGGCACAGGAAAGTTAAACAATTAAAACACATTCAAACTTATTTCCAAAATCCCCAAGCATAAACCGTGCTAAATGCGTGTGCAGGATAAATCCAGAGCATAGCACACATTCAAGTCAACAACACAGAAAAAATCATCTACGACTATGATGGTCTGTACGCAACATACTAATAGCGGCTCTCCATAGTAAAGGAGTCCATATTGCTGAAACTATCTTGGCAGGAAAATTTCATGACAGTCAGTTACCATTAACACATGCCAAAACCTGATAAAACGAGAGAGAAGCTACTCGAAAACAAGAAAGTGGTATGGCAACTGGTAAAGTTAACAGACTGCTCACAAACTATTCTCCAGAACAAGTCCTGGCTTCAGCGCGATGTCCCCTTACTATAGCCGTAAGTAATAATACACAGCATGAGGTCCAAAAATAAACCTAGCAGAGTCAATGTCACTCCCAACAACAGGTGAGAGGTTAAATACATTCCCAAGGTGTCAGTAGCATTATGTAATGATCTAAACAAAGAGTTATGTCCAAAAGTGTGAGGTGCCAGTGTTGGGTAGCAAGGAGTAGGCTATGGATCCTCTGTAAGGATGGATTCTCTTCTCTAGTTTGGTCTCCCTCCTGAACAGTTCTTAGATCTCCTCTATAACCTTCAACTGCACACTAAACATTATAGCCTACATATATGATATATATATATCTTATGTACAAGTATTACAAATCTGAAAAACTATAGTACTATAGCATCATATAATTAAATATGAGTAATTTTAAAACTAAGTCTCTTAAAAAAAAAAAAAAGATAATAACACTATTAACAATGACAATAATAATAGTAATGATAAGTAAGTAACTAAGCAAGTAATAATAATAATAATAATAATAATAATAATAATAATAATAATAATGATGATAACAACAATAACAACCACCATCATCATCATTAGCATAATAATAAAGATAACAACACTAATAACAATAACAACAATAATAACAGTATCCTGAACACTCAGCATTTAAAACAGAAAAAAATATAAATAAGTAATCATGCCAAATGCTTTTACTTCTGTTGTAACTAACTCCAATACATGTAATAAGTCAATAATTTCCAACTGCAGCAGTAGGAGGGAGTCAGAAGTGAAGAGTCCAACTCCTTGGTCCCTGGCTTACTTGAGCAACCCAAAGGCACACCCTACTCACACTGCTACACAGCCAGCTGGCCTGTCTCTTACTGTCACAACCCTACTTCTGTTATGGCACTAGTCTGTCTCCTTTGCCACACAGCTTTTGGGATATAACAACAATTACAGAACCAGCTAGTTATACACCAGAAACACGTTAAGACATCTCCTCACATCATATACATCTCTGGACTAACTTAACACCAGCACTTCTACCTTTATGCCCCCTGTAGGTCACAAAGGTATAGTGTGAGAAGATGACCTGTATTGTTTCTAGCAACTAATACTTGAAGAGGAGGAGAGTATGAGAGACAGAGTCAGGTTGGGGCTACACAACACCCCCTCAGACAACACGCAGTCACATGCATCTTGGCTTAGTCCCACAGATCCAAAAGAAATTGACAGACTAATATGCTGGTCTTATTTTGCTTTAAACTTAAAAAGCTAATGGAATGTCAACAAACTTAAGCTCCTTTTATCTTCAAAGTCTTTACATATTCAGTCAAACAATTCCTGGCTGGTGAATGGCGGGCTCTGCAGTGCTACAACTTTGACCCTATATCTGTGGTTACCAAAAGGGCAAAAGGAAGCCAAGAGGAGCTGACAAGTCATCTGCTCTACAAGACTATTAACAGGGACTGATGCATCCACAGCAGGCAGGGCCAAAGTATGACTCTGCTACACCATGTAGAGGCCAATGCTGCTGCTGCTGCTGCTGTGTCTGCTGCTGCGTGGTGTCTTCAGGAGTGTGATGCAGCTGCTGTTCTCGTCTGGTACTGAAACTTACGGTGTGTAGCCATGCAGAGCTGTGGCGGCAGCTGTTAGTGGGGTGGGATGACGTGCAAGGGCAGTGGCCGGATACGTCCGGGCCCTGCCACGCTGGATCGCAACACCTCGGAGGGCCGCCGCTGGAGGCATGCAAAATGATCAACATTCATTACAGGCACAACTCACTTCAGACGGCAGGCACAGGACAAAGGCCTCTCCCGGTTCCAGAGGCCCGAGGCTCACCATTGATAGGCTAAGTTGGCAGACTGTTCCCTGTGCCCACACACTACACCATACCATTTTAATTCAATTCCCATGTGACCTTTATACACAAAATAATAAGTTGCTTATCCTTTTGGTTTTTCGTCACAAAAGAATAACGATAGTAAGAGTTCATACCATAGGCAGTAAGTAATATAATATCTTATTTCTCCAAATGTTTCCTATTCTTATTGGATACCACATTATGTAACTTGTTGGTGTTTAGTGAAAGCTGATGGTGTTGGTGTTGTGTAGTGGGCCTGAGAAGTGGTGGTGATAAGGTACTGACAACTGCTGGTGGTCCCGGGCATCTGGGGGAGGAGGAGGCCTGCTGCCGCTGCCCAGACTTCCTCCAGGGCCAAACACTAGCCAAGCCTTGAATCACAATCCGACATACGGTGCAGGCTGCTACGGGGGTTGAGTGCACTCTTCAATATGTAGTAGCTAAGATCCATGGGGGTTGCAACACAAAACAGTCCATAGAGTGGAGTCAGTAGGGGGACACCATCAGCGCGACAGCCACGGCGATGGTGGCCGCAGTGTGGGGCCCAACCCACGCAGAGGGAAGCAGTCCAACCCAGACAGATGAAAGCGTCATCTTTGTCATAATCTACCCTAAGCACAGGAGGACAAGTGCTCCAGATGTAAACCACTATATCAGTGGGTACTTTTCACCATAGCACTACAACTAAGCATGCTCCATGTCCCATAAAACACACATAATCTTCACGTGAATCTTTATTTGATCAGTCCCGTCTTGTTCTTAAAGGTTACTTTTTGTAGTCATTTAAAACATTTTCTGTATATCTATCACGATAAAGCAAGATTAAATAATTAGGAGAGTAAATGAGCTGATTTTTTTCACTTTGCCAGTCCATCCACTCCTGTGTAGTAGGAAGGTTGAACTGTGGCTCAAGAGGCAGCTACACTTGTGGCACATGCGAAACCAGGCACCACAAGTATCACATCTCTACTCAGGCACAGTCAACTAGCTCTACCATCACCAGGAGGAGAGCTGCTAAAGCCCAGGTAAGGATCCATGGAAAAAGGGGGGTACTCGTATTACTTACTTTTACGATGCAGCTCTTTCTTATCCAAGATACCTATGCCCTATAAAAACTGAGCAAGCAATTTAGATGACAAACCTGTATTTAAATATTAAGAGTGCTGTTAATCATAGAAGTGTTAACCAAAATAACCCATTCAAGCATGAAAACATAAGAGCTGGGTAGTGACCTGGAGGTCCACAATTAAAATTTTAGTTTTCAGAAAAAGCAATGAAAATTTAAGTTCAATCCCACAGTCAAATGTTAGGACTGTCTAATAGAACCGCTAATCTAAATTCAAAAAATGCCATATTCAAACAGTGCAAACTTCGAACTACATAAATTGTAAAACAAACTAGCGAGGTGGTTCTGACTGCTGGACTAACCACCGAGTGTCTTTGATGGCATTTGTCCTGTGCTAATGAGAAAATAGATCAAGTGAAACAGACCATTTCAAGCAAAGCCAATCTAACAGAAGTAACGAAGTTGGAGCTCAAACTAATGACTACTATACATTAATTTGACAAAGTTCATGTCCATAACGAGCTTTAGCAATCTGTCTGCAGGAACCACAGGGAGTGGGGTGATCCGGGGCCCCCCTCCATGGAGTGTAGTAGGGTAAGAATGTAATCAACATTAAATAAAAGGGTAAAAACTCTCATCACTGATGCATAGTAATATTATGGCAGAGAGAATGATGATGATTAATTCAAGTCAAGTGCTAAACCCCATGCAAAGGAAAGTGCATTCAACCACAATAGCCAAGTACCTTCTACCGCTCGCCTTTAACATGGCACCACCAACACCAACTAAAATAAGGAAGAAAGGTAACCAAAAAGCACTTTAATATTCTTGATGTCAACACCGTAACCGCCTAAATTTTCATGTGCAATAATCTATTAGTGGCAGATTGTTACCTATGTGATGTGCAACATTCTTCTCTCATTTTGGAGATTACAGCAGTAATGCTTGTGTTAAAGGCGATAAAGAGAAGAAATCTTGTTCATTACCATACTCAAGGCTGCTACTGTTAAGCTCTGAAGTGACAAAAAGCAACATCTTTATTGATTATTAAACTGCATTTCAACTGACAGAATAATAATAAATCAATATCAATTAAAAAGTAATAAAATTCTCTTCAATAATATTGACAATCTATAGCTCAATAACATCAAAAGTACTCATAACAACATCTAAAACAACATGGACATTACAGTAAATCTTTTCATTAATGGATATATCACACTCAACCAAGCCAAAGAGATTGATCAGTCCAATGCCTTGGTGGGTTTGCTTGTTGTCTTATTGGGTGAAACACTGCAGGCATTCCGAGTCCAGGGGGGTTCTGAGCAACAAGGAGAGCTGAAGTCCACAACAGTAACGCGCTCCATCCATAGCACTCGGGTCATGCTAGATGCAATCAAAACCTAAGAGCCAAAAAAGTCCCGTCCAAAGCCAACCAGTCAATCATTCAACTAGCTAGAGTACCGATATTTACCAGCTCAGGCTCGAGAGAGACCAGTAACTTGGTGGAAGTAACCTGCGTTTGCCGTTTGTCTAGTGACGTGTGACGTCTCGCTTTGATGGAGGGTATCAAACTAACCCGCTGGGGAGAGTGAAGTGAGGTGGTCAAGAAAGTGCGGCTGCTGGCTAGTGATAACAAATAAGTCAATCCAATGGCAAGACAATTCATCACTCCTCTACTAAATATTATTGCTCGTCAGCTCAAGGTATATTACAATGCAGTGAGTTCCACTAAGACAACAAGCACAAAAACCCACTAGAGTAAACCCAATGAGAGATACAGGCGCCACTTAGACTAGGGGCATCTAAAAGAGAAGAAGGGTACAGGAAGGTGAGAGGGTGATGTGAGAGAGAAAGACACGGAAGGCAGACCAGATGAAAGATGGAAGGCGCATGGACAGGTCAAGCAGTGTTCAGTGCAGGCCAGGCACTGTGCAACACTTCACTCTTCCTGGTCTAAACTTCAACAAGCACACACTCAACAATACTAGCTAGTAGCAAAAGACTTGTATGTGCAAATATTCATCACTGGCTGTCAGTAATTGTTCATTAAAAAACAGTGCCTGGGCCCACTGAGGTCTAAGCAGAGGCCTCATGCTACCCACATTTGAAAGGACTATTACAAATAATACAGAAATCTTAATACACATTACACAAAGCACCTGCACTTCTAACTACCCACTGTTCATTTTTATGAAAATGCACAGAAAAAACAATGTGACATTCATAATTATATAAGATGTGCAAGTGCTTCCAATTGTCTATCAAAAGTTAAAATGACAGTATGAAAAGTACATAAAAACAATAAAGTATTTAAATACTTTAAGGCTGATGCACACACAAAAAACATAAAAGCAAAGCAAAAGCACAGGATATATGTAAACATAATAACTAGTTAAGAGTGGCCAATCAAGCACATTTAGTGACATCTTGAGGAACTGTAACTATTTGCAGTTTTGTTTTCTTTTAACTTTCAAATAAATGACCTAAAAAAGAAAAATGTACAAATAAGAGGAAAAAAATCTATAAATATAAATCTTTATATTATGATGCTTTACTATTTCAACCTATGACTATTCTAAAGCTTTAAAATTGTATACTTGACTGCAATATCTTTTTTTTCTTTTATTTGACAGGCCATGACAATTAATAGTAAGTTGGAACAATCAAGGTAGAGAGGTGAGAGGAATATGAAATCTGCAGGTATGCCAAAGCAAGCTGCTGTACCAAACTTCATATTTCTATGGAATACAAAGCTTAGGTATATAATCTGAAATAATATAAAAGTGCTTCATAAACTTATAAAATTAGTAATAAATATGGAAACTTTATTTTCCTTTTTTCCCAATAATTATACTACATGCCTACAAAATGGTAGTATTGTCAGTTGTATCTTATAAAGACTACCATTTACAACTTGGATGATGTGTAGCACAGCACTTTTAGCATAATATAGGATACACTAAACCAAACACCCATGACCAACACCAAGAGAATGAGCTAAATCCATTAATTTTCGCTCACCCACGGCAGTTGGCACCATTCCATTTCTAGCGAGTATAACTAAAAGGTATAAAGAAAAAAGAAAACTAAATAAATACCAAATCACACATGGTGATTGACAAATATCAATCAGTCACAGAAATTAAACACATGGCATGTCCAATGGTATAGAATCTAAGAACACTGTACAAGTAAAATCTCTTTGTTTACAACCCTGAGGTTTAGTACTAATGAAACATGGCCTGATCAACAACACTGTCATTCACAACTGAATGAAGCCACAATGTCTTGCAAAATGAGAAAATGAGCAAATATTAAATATGTTACACAAACTAGCAGTGACATGTAAGCTAGGCTTTATACACAGTATCATCTACACAAACTCATTTATATATATATACTGACTACCTAACAATGAACCTTCTCACAAGTAAAATGCAGCTCATCATGGCTCTATTCAGCATTGTTGTTGATAATGAGTCAACTGAAACAAGAAATAAGAATGGACCATAACAAGCTGGTTGACTACACAGGTACAGGCCCTTGAGCGCTCCAAGTGAGGGGGTAACATGGAGACACTGACTGCATCACATTCCAGAGTCTCACAATTGGAAGCTAAAACAAAGAGACTAACTGTAATGGTATTTCACATCATTCATAAGGTGATAAGCTGACTTTATTTTGGGTGTCTTGTCTACCTGCTCTCAGCATATATATTTTTTTACAGTGATGCAACAAATTGAAGCAATTTGCAATTATATCTACATGGAGGCAGTTAAAAAAAACATGTAAATTTGTCTAAACTGGATCCTATTTAGACAACAATATCAATTCCATTATCATACTGCAGTGTTAGAACATGCTGTAATTATTAACTATAAGCAACATTACTGGAACCCTAAGTGCAATGAGGTCCATAAAAGTGTGAGATGGAGAAATGTAGAACTAAAGGAATGTGGATTCGGAAGGAACTGAGGGAGGTATGGAGGTGGGAAAGGATGAAGATGGTTATCAGAGTAATTCTTTTCTTCTGCTATCATATCTTTTGTTGTGTTTTGTTTTTGTATATTTTATCTTTCTTTTTTGAAGATGGGGACGGATGATGGGTCAGAGAAGTGTAGGCATACCACAATTTGACTGTCTTTATAATGGACATGCAGACACCACATTCATTAGATTCCCCTGAGCAATGTGTGCGTACAAGATGGACATATGCACATCTTTACACAGTTAGGAAAGTTAACACCAGCAACGATATGCATATCTGTTAAACTATAATGCTCTGACAAGGTGAAATATTGCTCCCTGTGCACAGTATCTGCTGTACAATTTCACCAATAATTGTTTGCTACAACCCCATTTGGTAACAACAGCATGCCACTTCTATTTTAAGCATTTCATTCCAGTAAGCCACAGGATAACAGGCATGTAGGAGCATCTATATTTATCTAGTGTTTTTCTAAACCACCTTATTAAACAAAAAAATCACCAATTATGCATTCAAGAAGAAAATTTATGATTGAGGCTTCACATAATCTACTCAAGTGTAATTATACTGGTGTCAGGGATGTGAGTGAAATTGCAGACATCAAAGTGATATCATATACACATATATGTCCAAAAGTTACTCCGTGATCATCTGTCTGTGTCTTTGGCAGTTGCATCCTGCGCTTAACAATGATGGCTGTCAGCATGGTATGGGCATATCTGGGTGCTTTCTACTAACGAAATATTTTGTACTGTAAAATATTTACAACCCTCAAACTCTAAATAACTAAAATATCCATAAACTTATAGTCTTACTGACACTACAGGAGGTTGTGGTAACATTGAAGTATGTTTGGTTGCAAAGAAATGGGAGGCTTTTTTGTGTTGAATGGGACAGTCTCTGGTACTGAGGATTCCCGCAGTGAGGACATGGGGGAGGAAGGAGGTAGGAGAGACACAGAAGAAAAAGGTCGATGGCAGCACAGATGAGCCAAGAGCACATAAGCAATCTGCACTTACCATTGGGAACAGCTGCAGTTGGCTTCTTGGTCTGAACACGGGCAGTGGCATTGTTCACCTGGTCATACACAATGGAAAAAGTTAACATTGAGAATTAAAACTCCACTGTGCTACGTCTCTTTATGTTTGGTACTAGCCTCTTTTTCTGATTTAGGATATGAACAAACAGTGTTAAGAAAATATCTTTTCACAAACTAGTTAATTTAGTTAAGTGATGCAGAATGGAACCAAAAGAAAAACAAATTGAATGAAAAAAGAATGATAGTAGCATCAAGTCAGATGGAAGACAATTATTTTCCTTCATTAGTGTTACCTCTATCTTGCGACCTTCTACGACTGTGCCATTTAGTGAGTCTCTGGCACGGTCTGCGTCAGATGCAGAAGCAAATGTCACGAAACCAAAGCCCTGAAAAGTTTTTAAAATTAGGAATGAGTACATACTTCAGGTATAACAGAATAACTTAGTACTGGACTTAGTTCATGCTGCTGCCAAATTTAACTAGGAATCAATGAAATTATTTTATACTGAGAGTCAACACTTGCATAATCCAAAACTTAAAAAAGGGAGTGAGAAAAGAAATAAAACCAAGGGACAATATTAATCTCTTGACAAAGATGCTTTTGGTCCTGAAAGGATTTGGTTTAGAATTATTATTCAAAATCATTGCAACACATTCAAGAGCTATGCTAACTAAATGTAAAAACCAAGCTAATAAATTCCCTAACTCCAAGGGTGACTTACCTTTGATCCTCGCTCATTAAAGATGATTTCCACATCAAGGATTGTGCCAAATTTCTGAGAAAAATACAGAGGATTAATCAATCACATGTCACAAAGGAGAGCACCTTAAAAATAGATCTTAAACCCACAGAATTTCATATCATATCATATATCAGCTTAAGCAACAATCAAATTATTTGAGCAAAACTAATGCAAATAATACACAACATACAATGCAGAAACTAGAACCAAACACTTACGCCGAACATATTTCTGAGGTCTGGGTCTCTAAATCTGAATGGAATATTTGAGACGTGGAGTCGCTTTGGCTGTTCCTTTGTGGGTGCTGGAGTGCCAGGTTGACCATTAGCTGCTGCTTCACCATTTTCTGCTTCATTCTGTTGAAAGGTTTAGATATTAGCAAATGATTACATGAAAACTAAGTCAGGTATAAACAAGATCTGAAAGACCAGGAAACCAACAGCAAAGATGCAAGGAATAACATAACATGTTCCTCATCAATAGAACATCACTGTTTAGAAATCAACAATGCATATTCAAAAACTCTTCCCATAATGAACAAGTAACAGAAACTACCATCAGTCATTTTGATATATATATACATATACATATACATATACATATATATATATATATATATATATATATATATATATATATATATATATATATATATATATATATATATATGTATATATATATATATATATATATATATATATATATATATGTATATATATATATATGTGTATATATATATATATATATATATATATATATATATATATATATATATGTATGTATGTATGTATATATATGTGTATAAATAAAATAATAATAATACTATTATTATTATTAATAATAATAATAATACTTAAAACAAAGAAATATTAAAAAATTGTGAAAAAATAAAAAAAGATGATCTCCCACCACCAGTAGTTACTAATAACCTTTGTCTACTTTTCTAATAAAAATGTCTCCCTTCCAATCCACACACACACCATTACCAACACCTGTGTATACTAATCAATCATACTGACAGCCTTTCTTCTGTTACACAATAACAGAATTAAGGTGAACTAAGGTAAGCAAAGGTAAGGAAATTACAGGAGAATGTGAGGGAGGGCAAGTTTCAAGAGAAGAGGATAAAGGGAAGGAATACAGTGGAGGGGGACTGGGATCTCTACTACCTGCTCCTGCTAATAACAAATATTATTTTTTACTGGTGGTGTGGGCTGTGACAGAGATTTGTGTCCTCTTACTTGTTGAAATTCTATAATAGCTGATTGTACTTTGACATTTTGGCCATCATACTACAACCTAAGCCTTGTAGTATAAGCTTATATTACAATGTATCTAACTAGCAAGAAAACTTCTCAAGTAACATTCAGAAATACAGTAATCAAATTAACACACTTGTTACTACCCTTCAGTGATATGAATGAGTGTGTTCTGCCATATAATTAGATTATCTGGTAACTGTTCCTTATAACAGTTTGAAGAACACTAGGAATTTGATGAAACTGATGAAACTACAATACATCATTGGTTAAATGACCACCCTTCTGAACAATGGAAAAATCAAAGCATGTGATCTTTACCAGCTTCTCACCCTTACTCTGGTTATCACCATGATACAAACTATTAGAATATCTTGTTTTGATAAATCCCACAAGACATGCAGTGTTTAAACAGAAGTATTATTCCTAGGAAATCAGATACAGTGGCGATACTGCCCATAGCTTAAAAGGAGCGAGAAATGCTATGTTAAGCTAAATAAGACCACATGCGTTCTCTTGGGGCTACGTATGCTAAATCTTACATATCAAGGTTATACGAGACGGTAACTGGGCAGTCAAGCCATAGTTGGGAAGCAGATACGATGAGCAATCCATCCATGCAAGATCTATTAGCATAGACACCGCGATTTTTTAAAAATAATTACCAAATGAATGAACAACCAGTGTCTACAAAGCTATAAGGGAAACCCTCTTCAAAATGAATCAAAGCGATTCGGGTCAAGCCATTTGCCTCAGAGTTATCACGAAAAAAGAAATAGAAGAATGTGGCTGAGGAGTAATCTCATCTTTCCTCTCCTTTCATGGAGTGTCATATTGGAAATGTCAAGAAGGACAAATATCCCCGTGAGCAAACCACTTCCAGGCTTCTCTTTTCACTCGCATTAATTCTTCCAAGCAATATATCATGCGTTCAAATAATACCAAAAGCTGTCTGATAAAAAACTTTCAAGATGGGGATAAATATGAAGAGGGGGGGAAAGTGGCATCAATTGGCGCCGTTCTTTGAGAGTTTGTTAACCAGTGCGAGGCAGAAAGAGGCCGCACACGCCAGCACCTCCAGCCAGCTTCTGGTCGCCATGACAACAGGATGATTTGGTCCAGCATTTTCCTTAGGCCATCTCCTCGATCTGATTTCCTGCATGTTCAATAAGAGGAAATGATGAACGAGGGATAAACGAAATAGCATCCAATAAAAGTGATGCAAATAAAAGACGAGAGACACCAAGGTTCGCATTCGAACACGGCGTGAAGAACAAGCAAACGGGGAAAGCGGGGAAGCGAAGGAACACTCCTACTACTACCACTATTTTAGTAAATGGAACCCAATCCTCTCCTTGTAGCCACGCCTACGATCCCGTCCATTACTTAATCGAGAACTTGTACATCCATGCACTTACTCACGGGATGGCAGCAGAATGTGTATGTGTGTGTGGGGGGGGGGGGGGAGAGGGAGAGAGGGGGAGAGAGGGGGAGAGAGGGGGGGAGAGAGAGGGGGGGAGAGAGAGAGAGAGAGAGAGAGAGAGAGAGAGAGAGAGAGAGAGAGAGAGAGAGAGAGAGAGAGAGAGAGAGAGAGAGAGAGAGAGAGAGAGAGAGAGAGCCGAGCGGCGGAGGCTGTGAGTGGCACGACTTTCCCCTCCAGCCCACCTCCTGGCGAGGGGAGCGGAGAGGGGAGTTCCGAGGAAAAGGAAACCGATAAATCCAACAGAACTCGTCTCTTGGAAGACCACGAAGCCCCTGGTCGCGGACACGGGGATATTTGACGGTCTCGCCCACATCTCAAGAAGTCAGAAGATAAAATGCCCGCTGACGTCGTGCTTTTCTGCCATCTTCTCTGATTTTGTTATATCTGGCTTCCAGAGTCCAAACCGTCAACACCGCTATGTGTAAATAGTAGACCAAACATTTTTTTTTTCTTCTAAATATAAAGCCGGAGGCAATTTTAAACGTTCGGCTAGAAAAAGCGAGAAAGAAAAATTATTGAAAAAAAACAGTCACAAGCAGACATCCTCTCAGCGCACTATGCGCCCCAATTGCAATCGCTGACGCACGTGCTGCTCATGGAACGCATCGGGAAAGCAACTTGCAATAAACTGCGGTAAGAACAGAGGTAAGAACAAGGGTTTCCCTGCACTAGTTAATTATATGCTGATTGAATAGAATTAAGGAAAACAATTTGAAAGAATGAATTTATTAGTAAATGATCTAGTCTGCCTATTTACATACCACTATCTATTCATCTGAACGGAAGCGCGGGGTTTTGCATGTGCAGTATTTCACCCGCGGGCACGCACATGCACACGCGTTATCAAAAATATGCAAGTTTTGTGAAGGTTAAAAACTGAGCGAAGGTTAGGCAAGTATTTTTAAAGAGAAAAACACCTTTAAGATGTGAGGGAGTAATCCGGGCGAGCGTCCTGTTATGGTCGATACTTTGTATCAAACGAAGGAAAATCAATCTTCACCCTTCACTCTGGCATATGCACTCTTCGTAGAGAGGTAGTGTGAGCGGGATCACTCATGCGCACACTGGCGCAAGCGGAGCCCGACCCCCCCCCCCCTCCCTCCTCGAAAGCGCTGCGAATGCGCTTGGCTTGCGGGAAGACCTCCACGTCGGGCTCGCCAGGGCATGATCAGTTGTCAATGTGACAAATGTGTAAGCTGAGGTGCGGTAGCCCCTACACCATTCTGGGGTAGCCAAGCGACGCAGGTGTGGCTGATCGATATCAGGACACCAGGCGCACTATTCCCCACACACTCACTCTCACACTGCCCTACACCACTACACAACACTACCATCGCCTACTCTCCCTTACACCGCAAACGATGATTTCTACGGAGACAAAATAATAAGAATCATAAGACCCCCCAAGTCTTGACACTGCGCTACAGGGACAATCGATATATTCTTCTAACAATAGCCCCTTGAAGGTACTACTCTACTATTACAAATGAAGCATAATATTCCGCATCGATCGAGCCGACGGCCCCTAATGAAAATAAACCTGACATTACAGGCCACATGACATAAATATATCCATTCCTCGAAGTAGTGTTTCTGCAAACGCCCCAAGTGCAATTTCCAATGCATGTTCGATCAACAAATCCTGCACGCTACCCAGTACCCGTGCGCCGCCACTAATATTGTGTGCCGCGAATGCCGTGATCGGTGCTTTAACCAATCCCGCCCCGTTCCAAGAAAGGCGGTCCCAGCAGGGTGTGGCAGCACTCCGAGCTTCGCCCTCTTCCCCGGCCCTTCGCCCCTCCCCGTCGGCGTACAAGTGTAGTCTGACTGGAGGAGAGAACGGTCTTGATGTTTGGTGTTAATGTGGTGCACGCTACCCGTCGCCGGCAATTAGAAACCCCCTTACTAGCGTCACGCGCGGACCCTCCTCTCCCCTCGCTGCACTTCCGCGGGCCATTGTCTTGCAGCATCTCCGAGTCCTTCCGTGGCTTTACATTCTCCCGAATCTCGTCGGAAACTCAAGGGGTTATTGTCAAAGGCCGATAAAGTGAGAAAAGGGAAATATGAAGAAAGAAGACGACAGTAAAGGCAAAGAAAGAGAGAGAACGTAGGATAAAGGAAAGAAGCGCGGCAGTCGAGACTGATCTCGGCATCGACCCTCTCTCCCCACCCCCTTTGGCGCCACATCGTTGCTCTTATTGCCTTCCCAACTCGGCGAGGCCTGAAGTCATTCCGCTGGGACTACAGTCTGGGTGGGTGTGAAATATAAGCTATTGTTCTAAATTCTCCGAAAGACGTTTAACGACGCTTTACGTTTTTCTTCATCTGGAGCGTGTGGCGTTCAAAATAAAACGGCCCTTACAACTAGGTATTGATAAAAATGTTTGCACATTCTGTAAATAATGACCAAAAATAGTTTTTCAAAGAGACAACCATTTCTTTCCTTTTAAGTTCTTTCCAGACAACTTGAATGGTCCCTCTCTGGCGCCAGCGTGGGCGTGCCTCTGGCAGCCGAGCGGCGCCAAATCAATACAAGATCTCCGGACGCCAAACAGCAGCAGCAGTGCCGACTGCGCAGGGGACGCCAACGTACATCCCCGATGCGGCAAGCAGAGATCGCCCACGTCTTCCAGACTCCTCTTGCCGTCTCGTTAATGTAGCTGTCACGGCAGTCAAGACTCACGCCAAGAGACACAACAACCGGATTATTTCATACCCACGAGGGCCGGTTACTTCATTACTTCTTAAGTCTTTTGGCTGACAAAGTTACATCACAATGTGATGTCGTGGAATGATATCGCCACTTCATTGATAACTGCCTCTCGCTTACAATGTGTCTACCAATATACACGAGAAAATGCAGTAACCGCTTTCGGCTTTTGTGTTTGATAGCGATTATCAAAATCGCAAAAAACTTCCCTAACGACATCAGGCTTGGCGCGTCTGGTAAATTGTAAAAAGCAGACCAATACAAATAAGGCCTATACCTATTTAGAGGACCTCAAAGTCTGCCTCCTGCACTTCAATGTACAGGGTTAAGGAAAATATAAATAGAGTCAAATGCTGGCACTTAACAACAAAGTATCTAATACAAATATAAAGGAAGAAGAACCTTGACTGAGAATATGATCCCCAGCGAACAAATGTGTCCGAACTGCATGCAGGCCTCATCCGTCACACAAGTCAAATCGTCAAATCAAATCTGAACAAATGAACATCTAAAATCTATTTCGATCACACTGCACAATAAGCGGAGGACAAAGCTTTGCATACCATTAGGGCGTCCTTTGCCACCCAAGCGTCTTGAGAAGGGGAGGAAGGAGGAAGAAGAGACGCAGCGAGCGACCAGTCAGCCTGGGCCCTGTCCTGCCACTTGGACTGTAGGAACTGGGAATCCCACATTCTCAACAAAGTGTGATCCGCGGAGGGGCGTCCAGGCGGGGGGAGACTCGCCGACGGGATAGTGCAGCAGCGGCGGCGGTGACGGGGACCGCGGTGATCTACACACTGCAGATACCACAAGCCCTGCCGCTGTCCCGCTAGCTCTTTCCACCTCCCGCCACCGAGGCACCCATTTCTTACCAATTACAAGTGGCGCAATGAACACCTCGGAGCTCCCCTGCTAACATTGACAACTCCGCTATTGGAGAGGAAGTTCACTGGAAGTGTGTCTGGAAAGTCGAACACTGATGCTTTTTTCCTCGCAAATGAATTATGAGACGCGTTTCCGAGCGCTAGATCGCGATTTCCCCTTCCGCTGGCAGTTGGCAAGGTCGCAAGAACCTACTTGCACAGCGCTTACAGGGCCCTACATCACGGGTCTTTCTGTCTGCTCATGAGGTCTGATGGCAAGGGACAGAATTCGCTTCCTCTGCGACCAACTATGGGATAAGGAATGCCCGAACCAGGACGCCAAGTTACCAATGAAACCGAAACCAATCACTGCACAACGAACACAAAGGTAACAAATAACCCGTTTTTAAGGCCGCTGCGACAAAAGATGCAGGCGATCTGGTCCTACAGGAGCCGGCTGGACCAACAGCAGTCGGCGCCACTGGCATGACAATTCTTACCCTTAATTCCCTTCGATGCTATCGTTAATTCTCAAGTGAAACGACCACGACGGTGCCACGCCTACAATGGCATGTTCCTCCCTATGAACTCCCTAGTCATGAAACTGCAGCTGGAATTGCCCTTGAATGTATCCTGTTTTTCCTTTTAAAGCTTTCAACATTTAATTAATGAAGCAAACATTATCAATAATGCATCGCATGTGACCCTGCGCTGAAAATGTCCTTTTAATCAAGCTCTGTACACTCACCGCAGTAACCGCTTGCTGCTCGACACCGTTGGCGACTACAGGGGGACCGACGGGGACCTGTACTGCCATTCCCCCCGCTACCGTCGCCCCACTGTCGGAGAGAAACCACGTTAGTTCTGCAATTACTATATCTATATCTCAAAATATGGATCATATAGGCCTATACATCTGCAAATGGAGGAGTTAACTGACCTGGATGAGACTGTGACAGGTACGCCCGGGACGGCAGCGGTGGGTGTGGTCTGAGGGGCCGGGGGCGCTCCGGGGGCTCCTGGCGCTGGCGCCCCCGGCGCACCAGGCGGCGAGAACGGCGGCCCTTCTTTACTCGGGTCGGCCTTTACGCCAGCACCCGCCTCGCCGTTCTGACTGTATGGGAACGGCGCTGCCATAGTTGTCTGCACCATGTGCTAGAAAAGAAAAAGATACAATTAGCAAAAATGTCTTTATACTTTGCCCTTAAATGTAAGATATAAGAGGAATAAAAATGCAATCGTATCCCATGTAACTGAAACCACCCATTGTGCTGGGACGCATCTCAAGAACTGTAATCACAGCCCATACCAACTGTGACTTGCAGATTCAGCCCCTGATTCTGGCCACGCCAATTGTCGTTGTGTCCCC
>NC_061842.1:16153390-16165890 GCF_019202785.1 Penaeus chinensis
ACACTGGACTCGCAGTTGAGTAACAACCCTCAACCACCTCCCTGCGTGACGTGGGGAAGAGAGCCTCCGGCAGAAATGCCACATCGGTCAGAGGGCTCACTGTATCTCATCGACATTTGGGGACGAATGAATGTGTTCTCTATGAAAACATTGCCTTTTTCATTCTCTTGGCTGTTCTTTCTCCTGTCGATTCACGTACAATGTCGATTACAGTTCACAAAATGGGCTTGGTGGGAGTACCGTGCCGACGTCAAGATAAATACAGCCGCCGACTTTCTAACTTTCCTACGCAACAATGCGGAAAATAACCGCCTTCTAACGTGGCTTCACGTCGGAATACACACACGCTTAGATGCGCGACTCGACTTCGCTATTAAACCGAATGCGAAAGTAAACCCATGAAAAATGTACAGCTCCTTCATTTTTCTGCTACTGCTTCTACACAATCGCCCAACACTGCTAATGCCATAAGCGCCGAGGTCCCCACGCACGCTGAGAATTACTTCGAGACGTAGTAATGGAGGCTGAGAGTAAGGGGGAAATACTACTATGCCGTACGCAATGATGACGAAGCACACAACTCACGACTAGGTGAGAGGTCGCGGCAGTGACAGGGAAAGTGAACTATTTCGCTGGTTATGCAAGGCAACTCTTGGTTATGCTACGCGCGCTTAGGGCCTTGACTTGCGTGCATGTGTATATTCGTATGTATGTGTGTATATATGTAAACATCTACACATTCTCTCTTTCTCTCTCTCTCTCTCTCGTGCACAGATACACGTGCACACTCGTGTTCGTATCTGTCTGGTACGCCAAAGGAATGCAGGCTCAATATGATGTTGAGAGGCTGCCGGACAACAATAAAGCAAGGGCAATGTTTTGCATATTTGCCTCGATATTGTCTTCCGAAATTCTTTTGGAGTATTTTTTTTATTATTTACTTTTGCGTTTTGTTTGTCGCTGTCTTTGTCATCCCCATACTACGGATGGTTCATCTTGCTGAAGAGCCGTGGCCTTTCTCATTCGCCATGCTGACACCGAGTGAGAAAGGTGGTCAGGGGGATAGTTATAAACAAAGTAGACTATACCGTGTGCCTTGTAAACGATAGACATTTGGCCTTGTTTTCCCCTTCCCCTAAGAACGCGTTGAGCAACAAGATAACTCTAGCTGACCTTCCGAATCTTTATACCGACGTCTACTGCTATTCAGACGGGACTAAATTTAGTGCATCATAAAACCGTAATGGCAATCCGTTACACGTGCCTCAGTCACGTGTATTTATTTACATGACAAGCGTTCTGCACAGCTTGTGAAGGACAAAGGCTCCTTGAGATGCTGCTTAAAACCGCGAGGAATGTAGTAGAAGGACACCGCTGCGCCCTTCCACGCCCTTACTTGCTGCCATATGACCTGGCTCTCAGCATCTCACCTGCAACACCTGCGTGATTAAGGTAGCGCAAGGCTGAAGGGGCAGGGGCCGCGACCGAGATGAACCCCGCCAGCCTTGCGACTGCCTCTGTCGAGTCACGGCCTTCGAACTGGTTCCATCACTGCCGTAGTTCTGAAAACCCGACTCTTTCCCTTTCAACGAGAGACAATCCGGTTAAGCGATCGCCTGACTCATTCAACGCCAATCATACACCAGACACGGGATCGCAAGCATTAGTCATCCCAAGGTCCAAGCTGGCATGACTTGGAACACCTCAAGGCTATATGCAACACACACTGCTGTGTTTAGTAATATGTTCGTCAACCAAATTATCAAGGAAAAAAAATGGCCAAAAACGAAATGTAACGCGAGAATCAACCGAACAATCATGCAGCCACAAGACGCCAAGTTTTTCTGTTCGCTAAAAACAAGTTTTCATGCAAAGTCATTCACTAGGTCATTGGAGTATCTTTTTCTTTAGCATTACTTTCATTCTGTCAATGAAAAACTTTCACTATAGTCGACATGACCAGCCATTCCGTAAAGAATCTCTTACATGGACCAACATGTACCCAGGCATTTAATTCGATGATGATGGTGATGATAACCGCAAGGTGTGCTTCCCCAAGAAGAATGTCCACAGAGGGGCAGGAGGCGCGGGTCACCCACGAGCAGGTTCCTGCGGCAGCAAGGCAACCCTGCCCTTGAGCACTGATCCTCGACATCTGGTAGGTGCGGTTTCCTCAAGGGCGACCACTACGTCCAATTGCCGGTTTCCTCCAGAGCTTTTCCATTCGGAGAGTCAACGACACGACCAGCAAGGCAGAAACTGCTACCAAACCTTCCTGCCATAAGCCATGCTCAATGCTCCGACGTCGAAGTTATGTCCTTGCCGAAGGTCCCTGCTGCCATTATCCTTAAATTGCCACCGTTCTTTATAAGGCGGCGGCGGCGAGGCGCGCAGGAGCCGCCGTACACAACCGCCTCGCCAGGTTTTTCGAGTTTTGCCTTTGCTTTGCTAATAACAACCAGGCGAAAATCTCGCCGTATCACTCCGCACTCCACCCACACAATCATGGCTCGCGATTCGCAAGAACTCCTCCGACAGGGCCAAATATAAAGTCCAATCTATAATTACCGCCACAATCTCAGGGTGTTGCTTTATGACTGAGCTTAACCTTGATCTTCTCCAGCAGAGAATCCTGAGGCACATTCTCCATCTTTTTGCCACACAACACCACATTCTTCTTTTGGTTCCTGCACCTGACGGTAAAAGGGTCCATTGCTCGACATCAAGGATATTCCCAATGCTGTGACGCCAGAAAACCTTCCCGTCACGCGTCACTCGCCCGTTTCTCCGGCACACGCAAACCCGACGCAGAAGGTGACTTTACAGAAGCTCAGGGGTGGATGGGGTAAAAATTGTCGCCTGGTTCGGCTTTTATGGGCTCTGGTCATCTTGTAGCAAGCGTTTCGTTGCGAGCCGTGTCCTCGCCCCGACCTTGAATGCTCTCCTAACCCGTCCAACTAAAGCGGGAGACACAACGCCCTAACACTCACCTAGCCTCGACACACTGCTGCAAGTCACAATCGAGTTCTGAATACCCACGAATGACGCTTGATAAAACATTTTAATTACATCCCTTATTACCCTCCTCCCCAAAAATGTGCACACTTCTTATCGGCCCGACGTAGTTACCAGGTACAGATAGCGTTATGCAATTTCCAGATAATTTCCAACATTATGCGGTTCCTTTCGGGCGTAATAACATGGTGGGTCTTATGCGTTGGCAGATTCGCATATTCAGTTTCTACTCGACCCTTTTTTTGACAATTACGGAGACAGTCGGTTCCTCAGCGACCCAAAAATTACAGGCGGGAACAGGAACTGGCAGGAGAAAATGTCAACGCTAAATACGGCGACAAAAACGAAGAAGCGCAAAGTAAGTCTAGAACAGACGAGACAGGAAGGTCGGGCGGTTCTCATGGCCAGGAAGGTGTTCCCGCCACGATATTATTAAAACTGTCATTTTCCTCCATCAGTTCCGCAATGCCTCCTCGTCCCGGGACACGCTCGGCTGCCCTCGTTCAGCCCGCAGCACACACCGCCTTCCACTACCTTCCTACGTGAACCAAACTGAATTTTAAAAGCTCATGGCCAGGCGAAGTAGGGAAACACGTGACGTAGTTGGGGACTGGACAAAACCTGTCGGACTTACTGGATTCCGGTTTATAGCTAGACAAGTACGTCCGGCGGATCCTTTACACAAGAAATTAGATTTAAAAGCCACGCGTGTAACAAGAATGCAACAGGATGCTTAAAGCCGCGAAAGACAGAGGACGACGCACATTTCCGCTCCTTTCAAGAACGACTAAACAACAACAGAGGAGCACCTCTGGTTGAACTCCACAGAAACACTGCACCAAAACGACAACTCAACACAAGATACCTCGATTTTCATCTTGATTACCATTTCGGATTCTTGATACACTTCAAATAACACTAAAAATGTTCTGAGGGCACTCGAGAGTCTAACACTGGCCGACACTTGTACGCTGGCGGACCTCGCGCCTACAACTCGCTACGTCCCGTGTGCCGTGGCGGGGAAGACTGAGGATTGCGGCTCCTGTCTCGGGCAGAAGAGAACAGGAAGACGGACAGGACACGGCGCTGAGAACCGGATGTCCCGGCCCGCCCCCTCCTCGTCCCCTCCCCCCTTAGCCTTCGCGGCGCGAGCAGAGCACACTAATTTGGCCCTATCATTAACTCCTATAATGACCCACTACCGCTTGCCGTCGAACACCTCACAAACACACTTTTCTTTCGGCCACTTTTTCTGGGTAGACGGACGCTACAAAAATAATCATACAAGACGCGATTTGGCTGGTGTGGCTCTTTAGAGATTATATCCCACTTAAGACACGGATGGCTGTGCACAGCCATATTATGACAGGAAAGGATAAAAATCAAAATATAGAAAAATCTAATCAGAGCCCCAGGCATTTAAACCTAGATTGGATAGCCAATAACGGATTCGTTCACTCATCCGTCTATTTACAATCCTTCCTTCAAGCAAAACTGAAAGAGGGAATAATGATAGAGGAGAGGACTAGTGTATAAGCAAGAATCGACAAATTCATTAAGCTCCATTTACTGGCTAAGTCATGCCATGACATTCATAATTTAATATATGCACTGCGGGAATTCATTCGGACGGAAACAACAAATAAACAATTCCTTTTTAAAATCTCGTGTTTTCATATCACCGAAATGACTCTACTCGCTGACGTCATCCAAGTTGTATCATTAATATTAATATATTCGATCTTATGTCATAATGTGAGTTGCGTCAATACAAGATTATTTATGTATGAAAGTGTATGTCCTCGGGAGGGACGGGAATAACGGCAAGCTAGATCAGTAACAAAGGCCGAGAAGAACGCGTTATACTATGTATTTTTTTCGGAAATATAGAGAGTTGATTTGTCATGCTGGTTCGGCTGGCACAAGTGTAGCCACTATGTAATATATTATTTATAGGGAGTACCACATCCACTTCCCAGCGGCGAAGGGAGCTTATTCAACAGACCCCGAATTTTTGAGAAGTGACTGGGATACGGGATACCTTTCGGTGCATTACTGAATGCGAAGTAGTGCTGGCAATGAGATCTAAGCCTACACGTGTTTTATCGGGACACAAGGACAAGCGCTTAACGTGCTCCTTGAAAGACACCCAAATCTTTCACTTTCCTGTTCGGAATCGTGGAGTCGTATCTGGCGCACCACCGAGTCGATTCCCCGTTCCACGCGGCGAAACAACCCCCCTTTCCCCCGTCCCCCTCCCATTAACATCACTCAACATGTGGGCCAGCTCGCTACATCCGCTCCACTCTCCCCCTACCCCCACCCCTACCCAAATCCCAATTCCCACATATTGTTAAACTTGGGAGAATTACGGACGGAGAGCAATATGTTTAGGAAATCCCTAAAAAAAAAAAAAAACAGTGCACGTCTTTCCCAAATGCATTCTACCGACTCTGCATCAGATCGAAGCGTTATCAATGATGTATCGGCCCGTCAGGAGAAAAAATGACCACTCGTTCATCGATTCCAAATGACTACTGCCACATCGCTACGATTGATCGAGAGAAGATCGATATCGATGGCATTAAAATATCACTGTTGGCCTGTTTTACTCTTTCTCTGATAGCGCTAATGCACACTTAATGACAGGCCTTCTAGAATATATATATCGCTTTTATGAGCATGAACTTTTATCACAGGTGAGGTCGGGCGCACACACACACCCGGGCGAGACGGAACAAAGTTTGTTTCACACGCGGGAATACATACATAATGAGGCCAGGTCACGCACTAGGACGCGCACATCGCTGCTTCGACACGCACACACACATACACACTACACAAGCCCTCCCCCTTCCCCCTATACAAATAAATATATAAACAAACTTCCTCCCCTCACTCCCTTCGTGTCCCTTTCTCCCTACTTCTACTTTCCCCCTCTCTCAATCATACCAAAACACTCCTCGCGACTCTTTCAGCGCTCTTTAAATTTCCACATTTACCCATCTGTCCCAAACCCAGCCTGCACACGGTCGCACATTCACAAATCCTTAGTGTTACTATCATTGTGATTATCATCATCATTATTATTATTATTATTATCGGCATTATTATCAGTATTATGAACAACATTATTACAATTATGATCATTACTATTATACTTATTATCGTTACTATCATTATCATTACTGCCATCATTATCATCATCATTACTAGTATCATTATCATTTCTATTATTGCATATATCATCATCATCATCTCCATTGTCAATATTTTCTGTCTGTATCTCACACCTCCCATGCCGATAAGGAATAACTAATTCTAAATTGATGAACATTAAACACCAAGAGACGTTTCCAGATTGAAGACAAACCTCACAGCCCAACCCCCAAACTTACAAAAAAAAAAAAAAAAAAAAATCCCCATCCAAGGCCTCAGGCAGACAATCACACACATGTCTTGCATACCGGAGCAATGAGGAAGGCAAGATGGGCGGGGCGGCATGGAGGAGTGTGGGTGGGTTTTATTTACAACGTACGAGAGACGCCTTTTGCAATTGCGAAATCGGCGTCTAAGAGGTGATTTCATCTACGTGCTTCCTTGAAGTATATTTGAAGAATATTTTGAAATGATGTGTAACAAAATGTATTAAATCAAAGCGAATTCTGTAAAGGACAGCTGGAGAGGACGTGTTATTTTTTAATGAGTTACGTGACGAATGAAGTAATTAAATGCCTAAACACGTACGCGCGGATGCGTACTTAGACGCGCACATGCATGCAGACATACGCACGCAACATACGACACACTCCCCATACGAGCGCAGAAGTGTCAAGGGTGATGACCTCTGACCCTGCAATGACAGACGACGTCGTCCCGTCACTTACAGAAGCTCACCGATACTTCACCATGGCGTTTGGTACGTACCTGGAAAGAGAGAGAGATGGTTAATATACACAAAATAAATAAATCTCTTTAGTATAACTACTCTTGGCTTGTCACTATCCATAACAGTGTTAATCATTATGGGCAGCTCGATATTCTACAATCACAACCACTACCAAAACATCACTTATAAGATGTTGCTGATAAGGTAAATCTATGTTGGAGTTAGATATGTCTCTAAACCCTAAATTGATATTGCTATCTATTATATTACCATTTGACACGAGTGGCGATATACTCTATGGATGTATCAGATAAAATACAGCATGATTCAAAATAAACATGAATCTTGTTATTCTAATGAATAACAAGATTCATAAAGTCAAAATGTATAATGAGAGAATGCTGTTACATTACCCGCTATCAAAGAAACGAACATGATACCCGAGAGGTTACTTTCTATATTGTTATAACTACAATCGGTAGCATGACGGAGCAACAACAATCATCGGCTTAATAAGCGATCTGCTTTCCATCGTCGGAATCAGTGGCCAGCACCGAAATGCAATTCTCATTAAGCACAACTTTGACTGTATGTATGGTTGCAACCGCCACACTAAAGCACAATCATCCGAACTATTGCAATCATGGCCTTGTTTTCGATCGCCGCTTCGGCTTGAACTCACAATTCTATTGGCCTCGTCACTGTCGGAACCACACCATCTACTTTGGCAACTCCTGCCGCCGCAGTCAATCTTGGATGCTGTGATTCAGGCTCGTTTCTCATAGCGACTGCTATCGCCCCGGACATAAATCACATCAGCGATATTAATGCGGCGTCACTTGCTCGGGCTCTCATAATGCAGCCTCGCCCCTGAGCCCTGACGCGCCGCATCAACAAAGGGTGGCCGAGTACTCAATGTCCTTCCGGCGGGAAATGCAAAGAGGAGCGAAGAATGTGGCCAGCGTGGCTCGCGGTCGGCTGGGGTGCGCGCGCCACTACGGAACGCGCCCGCCACCCTGCTCCCAGCGATGCCAATAAACACGTGGCGAGCGGCGCCGGGCCTGCCTGCATTTTCGATATTCTGAAGTGTGGTCACAAAGAAAGCTGCTTTGGAATGTCGAGTGGGCGGGCGAAAGGCAGAGAAGCAGGCGGGGACAGTAGATCTTTCGTGGCTCAGCTGTCTTCTGGTGGCGCCTCCAGTTCCTCCTCGCATCAAGACTTAGTCTGGAGCCCTTGTCATTACTTCCCTGGAGTCAAGACGCCACAAAGTGAGTCATTTGCCCGTGCGCAACATGTGGCAGTTAATGTTGCACACAGCGTGTTTGTCTAATCTCGAGGACAGTGACCCATGGCTCAAGACAGGGGACATAACAATTATGTAAAAAATGCGACAAGGCAAGGAAGAGGTGTACAAGCAAGCAAGCATCTCGTCCCTGCCCTTACTCCCCCTACACATACCCCACGCCCTCCCCCCTCAGCCGCACCACCTGCACCACACTGGCTCACCTTGTCCCAGATATCAGGCCGACCCACGCCAGGCGGGCCACACTCTGCACCAATAAACTGACCACCTGGGTTGGCTCCGAGCTCTATACACCTGGCCGCGTCATCCTGCCATCATAATGGCTGTCACATTTGAACAGCTAATCTGTGTAAAATGGAGTGACTCGGAGTTCATTACACGGAAATGCTTGACGTTATTCAGGAACTTGGATGCCGGCAATGCAGGGATCATTCCTATAAAATATACAGTACTGAACAGGTGCTGGAGTAAAGAGCAAGACATACTATAGCTGTGAAGCGTTTAAAATTTTAATTGAATACTGGAACTGCATACAATATAAATAGAAGCGAGTAAAATGCAACGACCAGGCAACTTCAGCGACACGCCAATGACTGGAATGTATGCTCTTCATCTGACCTGTATGTGCAGGCTAATTGCCTGGACCAATATTCGCCCCGTCTTGATCGCCAGAGCAACCAATTTTTAACACACCTGGCAAAGGATTAAGAAAAAAAAAACATAATAAACTGGAGCTGAATGCCTAATTCCCCATCTCGTACTTCGTGCTAAGGCGCACTGACAACAGCGCTAACACGCCCTTTCCAAAACATGAGCACTGGCACGACCTTCCCTTCGGGCACCTTGGCAGTGCGGAGTGGAACCACTGTTCCGCTCCCCGTGCAGGACAGGTAGCTGCAGATTTGGTATCGAACCTGGCCCACCTACACAAGGTGCACCTGGTCGAGCACCGAGGGCCATCGCCGCCGCATGCCAGCCGCTAGCCCAGGACACGCCCCAGCACACGCCATCATCACTCCGCTCTCCCACTCCTACACAACACCCACCACGGGGGCCTGTCCTCCGCTGCATGGTCGGACTTCGATTGGATTAAACTAGTTTTGCAAAATAAACGATCGCCCCACGCCCATAGTCAGTTTCGAGGGAAAAACAACAGCAACCAAATTCTGACCTTTCTGCTAGACTGCACAAGGCCACAAGTTATCCGTGTTAGGGTCACAATCCTAATGCACTGTTTTAAATAAGAATATGCTACAGTTCACACAGAGGCTAAGAAAATACAAGATTTTGTTCTGGTCGTTTTATTCACCACATAAGTGTGACGCTGTGAAGTGGACGACATGTCCTTGGACATTCGTGTGGGCCCGGAGAATTCAACAGTCGGGTGCGTGCAATATTTTCAAAAAAGTGTATCAATACCTTGGTTTCTCTGTTTCCGTCTCTATGACTACGCCGTCTGCAGTCCCTATGTTTGCACTATACGTAGAATCAGTCTGGAATTGATTTGTTTGTTTTTCCTATGCTACTACTCCTGTCTGAAATCTGTGTCTTTGTTTTTTATTTGGTCTTAATATGCTTCATTCTGGAAGGTTTATCCACAGTTTCAAGTCTGAGTTCCTCCGTCTCTTGTCTGTCAGTCCTTTGCCTTAACAATTCCCACAGACACACACTGAATTGGTTTCTCTCAATTAAAAGACAGCTCACACATCCTTTCCTATTCTCCCCCTCATTTTCCTCCTCATCCTCGTAAACCCCACTGTCTCCAGCGTTACCAATATGGCATAACCACTCCTCGGGAACCATCATCCCCTTTCCCACGGTGGCTGGCAAATAAACAAACGTTGAGACTTGTTGTGAAACTCAACTCATCAGATTAAGTGACAGCGTTGATGCCAGTATCTTCATTTACATTTACATATTTTGTCCGAAGTTGTTCATAAATGATCCTTCCGAGAGGCAAATTTGGAACAAAATTGTGCGAGAGAAGAGCATATTATGATTCATTATAATCTTGCGTCTCTTATAAAGACAAAGCGATTGAGCAACACACACAAGCACGCACACCAGCTCTGCACAACAAGGACGAATGAGTATGGAAGTGCACAACAAAAGTGGCACTGACGATGACACTGAAGAGCAAATTAGCGAGTAGAGTAGTAATAAAGTGTTTCGCATTCTATGAATTAACTATATGAAATAAAACAAAAACCTGGCGTACTAAATCAACTCGGAAAAAAACACGTCGCTCATATTTATCCCAGTAACGTAAAATAAAGGCACCATACTATCCTTGACAACGAGAATTTTCACAACAGCCCCCCCCCCCCACCTCCGCAAAAAAGGAATGGGAAAAATCAATAACTCCCTTTTCTGCTTCGCTGTCTCTATCTCTCTGTCAGGTTTTATTTATGTCTGTCTCTATCTGTACCTGTCTTTATCTGTCTATGTCTCTATCTGTCTCTTCCTGTCTCACTGTCTGTCTTTGTTTACCTAGCATTGTTTTCACCATTCCCATCCTTATCACCATTCGCTTCACATCCACCGTTTTTCTGTGTGTGTGTTTTCCCCAAGAGCCACGTGTCTTCGGGACGATCGCTTCAAGAATCCGTCGCCCGAATCCACATATTTTGATAAAAAATAATGGCAACTTGGTAGCCGATGCCAAGACTTGACACCTGTTTCCTCTTAAAAAAAAATAGTAGACCAAGCGGTATAGGGGAAGGGCTCGAGAAGGGATGGGGGAGGGGGAGGGGACTAGAGAAGGGATGGGGGAGGGGGAGGGGACTAGAGAAGGGAGAGGGAGGGTATGGGACTGGGAAAGGGGAGCGACAGGGCTCTCAGCAAATGGGGACGCCCAGCTGTTGATGATAACAAATGCGAGTGTTGGGGATACCAGGAAAGAGGTGGCAAAGCTGAGTAGGGATGGTTGGAAGTAGAGGAAGGAAAGATAAAACAAATAATTGGGTGAACTGATGAGATAAGTGGCGAGAGGGCCACAAAGCGGAACGAAAAAAAAAAGAATGTTGGATCTTATAAGAGTAAGCCTCGCGACCAAACCGAAGCGCCCTTAGTTAGAATGGGAGGAAGCCCGAATGCCTTTCAACAGGCCTGTGAAGGGTACCTTCCACCGGTTTGTGGTGCGTGAATCGGCTTGGGTATCCCAGCCCCGTAACGTGATCAAAATAAGGCTCGCGCAGCCCATGCTCGCCTATTCTTAAACACGTGAGAGGAAAATCACGCCGTATTTTCTTCAGATTATGCTCATATGCAATCTTGTGTCAGTCCGTCAGTCCTGTGATGTCCTCCGCCCACGCTCGTGAGTATCAATGGCGTCCCTGGGAGGATATATGTACTAATCCTCGGCGATGGGGATCCTGGGGCTCGCCGCAAAGGACAGGTTTCACAATGAACCACGACACCTGATCACATCCACAGTATCGGGTTTATGAACGCCAACACTTGTGCTGTGTATTTGTCGAGTCCATGTATTGTACTGGTCCTGGGGATAGAGTTTTTACCCGGGTAAAACTCCAGACTCCTAACCTTTGATATTTAGAGTAACAGGAGCAAACAAAAAACACTTGTGTTAGAAGATGGCGATAATCTGAACCCCTGCGATCAGCTGTTGCTACGACAGCATATCCGCATTTACTCGTCCACAGCAACGGCACGGATCAGCACCGGATTACTGACCAAATGGCGAGTACATCAAGTTTTGCCCACAAGCATATCACTTTCACTTGGTATATACCACATACCACAGCGGCAGGACGTCGGATATTTGCAGTCACGCTAAGCTTTTGTTTTCGCTTTTCAGTTAATTCCAAGATGTTTTCTAACCACCATCATCACAAAACATTACAAACCGTTTGTTCGTTTGATATAATGAACCTTCGAGAATCTCCTCACACTCGATTTCTAAACACAAAACTACAATCCTAAGACTTAGGTCCGGCGAAGCGGGAAGCCAACCATAAAAATGCCACCCTCCTCAAGTGCCACTTCCTCGCTTTGGATGGAAAAGTAATTATGTTTGAGGCGCTGCACAACCCCGCTATAACAGATGCAACACGGCACCGTCTTTACGACTGATTACCATCTCCGGTGTCGTGTGACAAAACCGTACGCCAACATCCCTCCGACTCCGTATCTTCCTCTTTCAATCTCTCTCTTCCATCTCTCTTTGCAACATTCTCCTTTTTTCCTTCTTGTTCTCCCTCCCCTTCTTTGTATCTTTTTATCCCTCTCCTCTCTCCCTCTTCTGCTCATTCTCTCCGCTCCCATTTTCGTCTT